>NC_025997.2:110844978-111073841 GCF_000442705.2 Elaeis guineensis | reverse complement strand
CATCAAATCCCATCTCCTTTTTGTCACCATCCTTCAAAATGAGAACCTTTTGTCCCACCATTATCAACTTTTGTCAAATCCCAACAACTTTATCAAGCCCTAAACATCAACTA
Organism: Elaeis guineensis; assembly: GCF_000442705.2. NCBI lineage: Eukaryota > Viridiplantae > Streptophyta > Magnoliopsida > Arecales > Arecaceae > Elaeis > Elaeis guineensis. The sequence continues at coordinate 111,073,728 of NC_025997.2, read as the reverse complement.
TCTATAAAGATAAATCATCTACCCAGCTTAGCAAAAGAAAGGCTATATGCTAGACAGCGATGCACCGAAAGCATAAAGCTCCCTGCCATGCTAGACAATGAAAGCACTGACCCTTGCCAAAAAGAAAAAGCATGTCAGACAACGCATGCAAAATAGCTCCCAGACTTGAATCCAAATCAAGTCTACAAAATCTTCTATAAGAGCCTCAGAAGGAAGAGAACCTTCGAGGTTGGAAAGAGCTTCACCAGTCTAAAAGTCTCTCCTGAAAGATCCTTGTAGCTCCCTTTTATATCAAAAATCTCTATCCTTCACCTAAACCTCAAAATCCAATCTTGTAGACCCAAGCTTGTAGCATCAATCATCCAGTCTGGACAACCTCAAATTGTGAAGGATTGAGGTATCTTTTCATAATTTCAAAAAAAATTCAATTTTATCAATTTCATGTGTTAACATCTCTCTCTATTTTTTTTTTAACTACAGCATCTAGTTAGCCAGTATCAAGCGCTCTTTAATCTCATAAGAAAATGTTTTAAATTTTAATTTTTTTTGCAATCTTCAATACTCTTTATGCAATGCAATTTTGCTTTTTCAATTTTATTTCAAATATAAATAAAATTTAAATAATCAATCTAATCTGTGTTCTAAATCAATACCTTTGTGGGCTCTAGCTTATAGGTTTTAGCTTATAACTAGCTTATATTTAAATCCTATCACCTTATCCAGGTCCCTCACTTCTCGCCTCTGAATTAGGGTGGCAGTCGGTCGGGTCAGATCATAAATGGATCGGGTCAGATGTCAGTTAGATCAAAAAATATCAAAACTGAATCCGACCTATTTATTAAATAGTTAGATTTTAAATTTGAAAATCTGTTTATATCTATTTAATAAATAGATCACCTGATCTGATCTATTTAACTCATTTATTAAATAGATAACTTGTTTAACCATCCCGATCTAACCCATTTAACCTATTTAAAATAGAATCTGTTAGTCCAATCCAATATTCCAACCCAACCCAACCTGATCCAACCTATTTAATCTATTTAAAATAGAATTTGTTAGCCTAATCCAACCTAACCCAATCTAACTTGTTAATCAGCATACATAATTACTAAATAATGAGAACAACAAAGAAGGAAGAGGAAGAGGAGGCTCAGATTTATTATTTAATCTACAGCTAAATCAAAATGACTACAATCGGTCGTCTGTAGAAGCAGACCGTCCAAGATTGTTGCCATTTGAAATAATTGAATCAGCAAAATTTAATCCAAAATCATCACTGCCTCTTTACACAAATCTTAAAATAAAAATTTGAAGACAAGTATTAAAATTTAAATCCTGGCATGCTACAAAATTATCGCAAGTTGGGCTACCACATAATGAATAGGAAATGCTTGCTGCCAGCATTCATGGAGTTCAAAGAGGATAGAGGATAGGAAAATCTGAGGATCAAAAGTTCGAAAAATCCTTCATCTCCAATTCTTTCAATCCTATCTAACATTTTGAAAAAGCAACGAAACATGCATCAAAGGGTAGTAAGAGAAATATCTAAATTCTCGATCTCCAAATAATAGATTTTTCATTATAAAAACAAAATCACAAATGGATTGTCGGCATGAAATCACTTGAGACTTATGATTTAATATAATAAAGAAAAATCAAAGAAAAAAAATCTAAAAATAGATAATTCATTGCAAAAATAAAACCACAAATAGATTGTAGGTGTGAAATCTCTTGGGACTCATGATTTAAAATGATAAAAAAAAATCAAACAAAAAGATCCAAAAATAGATTTCTCATTACAAAAACAAAACCACAAACAAATTGTAGGCATGAAATCACAAAAATAGATTTCTCAAATTTAGTATTTAATCTGTAACTAAATCAAAAAGAGAGAGAGGGGAAGAAAGTGACATAAGCTGATAAAAAAATTCAAAAAAAAATAGATTAACAACATATAAGATTTTTATTTGAAAAGATCTCATAGTTTTTGGTTGGGGAAGAAAGTGTCGACCACCGAAAGAGGAAAAGGGGAAAGAGAAAAAAACCCTAGTTTTTGATGACCCACGATGAAGGAGGACCGGTGACGGTCAAGTGATAATAAGCCCTTCTCTCAAGGATGGGCGATGAAGGAGGACCAAAGGAGGAAACTGGCCATCCTTGGGAGGAAGTCGAGAGCTCCAGCTAGGCGGCTACCGAAGGAGCCAAGGAGCAGTAGAGGAGCCTCAATGTCGTTGAGAGCAAGCTAGAAGTACTAAAGGAGGAGTGGAGCTATGGAGGAGTGAAGGAAGAAATCAAGAAACGAAACCCTAGAAGATGGGCCAGAGGATGGGAGGAGGAAAGACTGAAAGAGTTGAAAGACCATAAAAAAATTGCCTGAGAGATTGAGAGTGAGAGTGAGAGACCGAAATTGAAAGAGAGAGGAATATCAAATATATATGGGAGCCTAAAGGGTTTAAGCTATGTAGGTTTATGAGTTATAATCCAATCTTACCCAACTTGTTCCAACCCATTTATTAAATAGGTTAAATAGGTTAAACAGGTCAGCCATCTGAACCTAAACCAAAACTGTTTATTAAACAGGTCAAACAGATCAACCTATTTACAATTCGAACTTGTTTGGCTAAAATCCAAACCTATTTATGATGGATCGAATATGGATCAGATTGGTGGGTCGGATCATATTTTGCCACCCCTAGCCTTTCTGGATTTTCAATGGTAATAGGAGGCATCACTGCTGATATCACCATCACTGGCACCATTGTCATCATCGGAGCCACCACATCAACATAACACTCACTATCAGAGTGTTAGCCCGAGCAATAGCACAAATATATCAAAACTCATATATTTCAAATATTTCAATTGTCCAAGCAACAACAATACCACCAGCAATTTCAGAAGAACAACAGCCTCAACCCGACTAGCACTAACCAGTTCCCAAAGTTCCAACTCAATCCTTAAAAGCATCCTCACCAGCCTATCCAAAATCATCAATTCCACCTGGGTTCGAGATTATCTACAGAAAGAGGCCACAAGGCTGTTTTGGAACCCCACTAGAGCCAAAACAATTGAAAAAAGAATCAGGTCTATCCAAGGGGAAAAAGCCAGCATCACCAGTAAGGACCGACTCAACAACCCAAGCTCTGGAGCGCCAGTTTTTTCTATGGGATATGGGTATCTACAAAAATTTCAAAGAGGAATCTTCAGAGTCCTCATAAAGGGACAAGAAAAGGCACCATCCATCAAATCCCATCTCCTTTATATCACCATCCATCAAAAGGACACTACAACAAAACAGGATATTAGCGATGAAAAAATTCATCGCTAACAATGAATTTTTATCGCTAATAGTTATTAGCAATAAAATTATCATTGCTAATATTTAGTCATAAATAATGGTGTTATTGATAATTTTTTATGATGAAAAAAAATTTTCATCGTCAATAATCGATATTACCAATGAAAAATCTTTATCGTTAAAAAATATTTTTTTGAAGACTATTTATGATGAAAATTTTTATCATACAAAAAGATAATTGATGCCAAAATATTACATCACTAATAAAAAATAATTATTTATGATAAATTTTATTCATCGCTATTAATTTAATTAAAAATTTTTATGAAAATTAAATTTAAAAAAAGTATTAGCGACGTAAATTTTTTATCGCAAATATGATAATTTTTGACATAATTTTTTATCATTAATTAATAGTGATAAAAATATTTTCTTCTCTATTATTTTAATTAAAAAATTTTATAAAAATTAAATTTAAAAAAATATTAGTGACGTAAATTTTTCATCATAGATATGATAATTTTGGATGTAAATTTTCATCGATAATACTTATTTACAGCTAAAATATTTTTATCACTATTAATTTAATTAAAATTTTTTATAAAAATCAAATTTAAAAAATATTAGTGATGTAAATTTTATATTAAAAATATTATAATTTTTGACATAAATTTTTGTTGGTAATAAATTTTTAATTATTTATGATAAAAATATTTTTATCGTTATTAATTTAATATAAAATTTTGATATATTTAAATTTATTAAAAATTTATTTATGATCAATTTTTCATTGCTAATATATTTTTGGTGATTAATATTTTATCAAAAATAATTCCATCAGTAATAATTTATCTATTTTTTTAAAAATAATTTATGAATATATATATTTAATTTATATTTAAAATTTTTTTTATAAATTAAAAATAAAAAATAAAAATAAAAAACTTATATAATAAACTCATAAATAAATTTTATCATTTTATTATATTAAATTAAAATTATAAGAGGTCTAAAATAAAAACTAAAAGCTACACAAATAGGCCATCAAGTGTCGGCATTTGCAGAAGGAGAACGGGTTAGGAAAGGAGAGCACTCGAATGAGCTCAGACCGGGCTGTTGCTGCCTTATCAGCTGCATCATCTGCTTTATCTATGCTATCTGCTCCATTATTTAGATCTGGAGCCACTGGTACTCGTTGATGCATGCAGTCGACTCATCGCCTACCTCTACACCTTCGCCAGTCGAGCATCGCAAGCATCATGGATGTTAACCCTGGATGAGTGTGAGGATGAGGGAGCAGGGATTCAATGCCATAGACCCCTAACATAATAGGATCTCGTACTAAGCACCTGATCACAAATCTCGTCATCTGTGGGTGTGGTCGAGCCTTCAGGGATAGGTTGGGATCTGATATCTATCATATGGTCTTAAAAATTAAAGTTATAGCTATTTTAATTTTATACTAAAAATCAAACTATGAATAAAAAAATAATTAAAAAAACTTATAAAAAGTTTTTATCTCCCTATCATCCACTCCCCTGATCGTCACTGGTGGATCCACTGGTAGATATCGATCCTACCAAGAAGCTCGCCACTCTCAGCATCTCTCTACAATTTGAGAATAATTAATTAAAATTTTTTTAAATAGTTAGAGACTTAAAATATATTAATTAAAAATTACTTACCATCTACTCTATGTGACGAGCGAACGACCTCGAACCTCCATAATGCGATAAGATCTGTCTCGCCCGATTTGCGGCGTTCTAGTTACATTTTCTCTGTACAGTTAGCAGTTAAATTAATAGGTAATAAACTGAATTTAAGAATAAATGATTCAATCATTAAACTCTCAAAGAAAAAGTTTGGATGTGTAACCTGATATATCGGATCCTCGTAATACCAGCATATAAGAGCCCAATCATCCATAGTGATGCTGTCATAGGGCCGCTGCCGTACTGTCTCCACCCCATGATCCTGCATCACATGGTACCAATGCTAATGGATACAGTGGTGATACTTCTTGAAATGCAAAGATAAATGAGCATCCACAGCTCGTCGCACGCGATCCTCCTCAAAATCAATAATATCAAATACATCCTTCCAATAACAAATATTAGAAGAACACCGTGCTAATTAAATATTCATAGTATAATTTATTTTATCTATAACTGGGTATAGAAAATCTTTCTCTGAGCCGGTACAATGTGACGTCAATTGAAAAGTGTCACAGGGGCATAGCTGCGACATATGATGCCTAGCTCGGTCTGCCACGGCTCGCACCATCCCCTAATGGGCCTGATGTAGCTATGTGTATCTCGATATGAAGATGCTGTCCCAGGTGCTCGCATCTCCAATGCTCTAGAGCGTGGTCTTTGATGGACCTCGCCCTCACCTCACTACTAGTAGAGACTGGCTTGAAACAACAATAAATAAATCATTAGTATGATAGCTATCCAAATAAAAAAATCAAATTTTATTATATAAAAGGTATAAATATACCACTTGAACCTGCCTCACTCGGATCCACCTCACTCAGACCTACTAGTGCAGGACCCTCTAGTGATGGAGCTAATGCGACAGTGAAAATCGATGAAGGTGCCTCAACCTCTGGGGTAGATTGTGAATGCGAATGTCATCATTTGTCTCTTGGTGTCATACCCGTAATTCTTAATATATAAATGAATATAATATTGAACAATAATAATGAAAAATAAATTATATTCTAATGAATAGAATTATATTGCATACCATTATTGCAAGAGAATATTGAATAAAGAATATAGATTTACTCATTAATATTCATATCTTCCTCGATGTGTAGATCCTTTTCTGAATCACAATAATCGACATATGTGTCGTCTTCTATCTCATCGTCATTTATGAACTGATCGTCATTCTTTGACTCATTAAGATTAAATACAAAATCAGCTTCAACTTCGTTGGATGGCAGATCAGCTCTATATAAAGGAGCTGTTACAAGTTCTTCGTCAACAAGAAGCTCAGCTAATATTTGTTCTTCCTCTTGAAAAGTTTTTTCTTCATGTAAATCCAAATTTTTATCCATCTCTAATCGAATTGGTGTGTCATATACACCTCTGGGTGTTATTTTTTATACGACTTGCCAATTACCTCGATACTTTAGATCCTTCAAATATATTACTTGTTTTGCTTGAGTTGCTAATATATGGCTCATTTTGATACCATGCTCGTACAAAATTTACACTGATAAAATATGGATCGATATGAATACCGATCTTTTTATTGCTAATATCCCACCATTCACACTGAAATAAGATTACAGAATTACTGGACCCATACTTTAGTTATATAATATCTATCAGTACACCATAATATTCAATCTCTTTTTCTCTTTCATATCCTATCATAGCAATCTCATATTCTCGGTCCGTCATTGTATCTCAAGCTCGCTTATGTGAAATCTCATTCCTCCAATGATACAAGATGCATAGTGGTTAACTCTTCGATCAAGATCATATGCTAAATAATATAATTCATCGATCGCACCCTTTTCTTTATTGAAATACTTAAATTTCATCTATATCATAACATAAAAAATTATATTGATTCAAATAATTATTTTTATAATTATTAAAAATAACATATTACTAGTGTAACTTACAAGATCATCAAACTATTTTGCAAATTTTTTTTTATATCGATCATCAGCATCCATATTATTCTTTCTGCATAGTATACTCTTGTGCTCACTCCAACAAGTCATGATTTTTAATTTTACATCGACATAAAAAAATTGCTTAAGACATTAAACAGTATGCTAAGATGGTACTTACTTAATGAAATCTTTAATTTCTTCACAATTATTTAGAATGTAGAAGTGTGCCCTAGATAGCTCATTCACGTTCATATCTCCTTCCACCAATAGGTCAGACCGTTTGTTTAGATATAGACAGCATCGGTTCATTGTCACTCCATTCATGGTCTGCATTACGATTTGTACGATTGAATCTTGTTTCGATATCATTAAGATACATCAAGCAGAATATGACACACTCTATAACTACGTATGTTTCCGCTATAAACCCTTCAGGTTGTGCTTTATTGCGCACATATTTTTTTAAGATACACAAGAATCTATAAATAAAAATAAATTTAAATTTTGAAAATATATTTATATTTTATAACTGATATGACAAAGTGCATATAATTTTTTTACCTTTCAATAGGATACATCTACCGATAATGTATCGATCCGGCCAAAAGAGCTTCCTTTGGAAGATGAATAGCCAAATGCACCATAACATCAAAAAATGATGGTGAATTTTTTTTTTAACTTACAAAGAATGAGTACGATATCCTTCTCAAACTTCTCAAGTAAGTTAATCTTCAATTTTTAGCAACACAATTTTTGAAAGATCACTCCCAAATCAATCATTGAACATCACCATCCAAATAGTCACGCATGACTACAGAAAGCAAACGTTGCATCATCATATGGGAGTCATGACTTTTCATGTCAGAGATATTACCGTCATTGTTTTCAACACACCGTGATATATTTGAAGCGTATGCATCAGAAAACTTAATAGTTTTGAACCATCTATAGAAACTCTTTTTTTTTCTCATCAAATAGTGAATAACATGCAGGTGGCATCAAAAATCTATCATCTCGATGAACTCAATACAACTTCAGTCGGATTCTCATTTTTTGTAAATCAAGGTAAGCTTTTGTACTATCTTTTATTTTTTCTGAGATATTCAATACAGTACTGATAATATTATCACAAATATTTTTCTCAATGTGTATTATATCCAGATTATGATGAAGTAGTCGCTGCTTCCAATATGGTAGTTTGAAAAAAATACTTCGCTTCATCCAATTTAGCTCAGCTTCAGTACGCTTTCACTTGTGAGTACTCGATGTTTTCTCAAATTAGATGTTTCTAATGACTTCAAGTTATTCTAAAACTTCTGCTCCACTTAACTCCTTAGGTGGTGGATGTCGGTCGGACTTACCATCAAATTATTGGTTGTAACGGGTCCTCCAAGAATGATTACCAAGTTGAAATCATCGATGATCCATAAATCATATTTTTTATCCATGCTTTAAATATAAGGAGGATGCATCCTTGTTGCATATTGGACATGCTAGATATCCTTTGGTGCTCCACTCAGATAAGTTTTTATATACAGAAAAATTATTTATTATCCATAAAATTGAAGTATGCAACTTAAAATTTTTTCGACTCACAGAATCATATGTCTGTACTCTATGTTTTTGTAGCCCTTTCAGATCGATGCTTTCAGACTCAAAATCAATAGTGATATAAAAATAAATGATTCTTTCATACACTTCCAATATGACACATTATATACAACTAGCATCACAGGCCACATGCTGTAGGAAGTATTCAAATTGCCAAAGGGATTAAATCCATCTGTTGCTAAACCAAGTCAGATATTATATGGGTCACTCACAAAATATGGATGCTTTGCATCAAAGTCCTTCCACACTACAGAATCGATCGGGTGGCTAAGTATGTTTTTCTTTGAAATCCACTGCTCATGATGCCATCTCATTTCTTCTGCTATCTTTGTGGATATATACAGCCTTTGAAGTCTTGGAATCAATGAAAAATACCTTAAAATCTTTTGAGATATCTTTTTTTTCTTTTCTGTTATCGATTTTATACCTAGGCTCACTGTATTTCAAACATTCAGTTGCCTTTTCATTATTCTTATAAAATAATATATAGTTATTTTTGCAAGCATGTATATGAATATAGCCAAGTCCCAATTTTCGCATGCATATTTTTGCTTCAGAATATGATTTCGAAAGTCTCTCTCCATCGAAAAGAGCTGTTTTAATCAATATCAAATTTTGATCAAATAATTTCTAACTCTATTGATTCACGATTTTAATATAAGATAATTTTATCAAAAACTCTAACTTAGAGAACTTTGCACAATTTGGATAGAGTGACTCTCATGCATCCCTTATAAGCTTTACAAACTGTTCAGAAGTCCCTTCTATCTCAAGCCAGATATTGTGTTCATGATCAGAATTACCTTCAGATGCACTAGTACTCATGCATACATTTGAACAAATACCCTGATGTAAATCATCCAATAGTTCTCCTATACCACTATGTTTGACAGATTCAGCAGCATCACTATCATCTTCAGTGCCGTCATCATCGTGCATAACTTCATTCGGATCATCTTTTCCATGCCATATCCAGCAAGTATACTTCTTATCCATACCACAACGTAGTAGATGCTCCTCAACAAGTGTTATGTGATGATATACTATATTGATATATCCCTTGCATGGACACTTTATCCGATTAGAACTGTCAGCCTTATGCCGTGCAAAGTCAATAAAATCTTGAACATCTTTTTGATATTCAGGCAAAAAAATATCTTTAGCATTCATCCAATTTTTGTTGATATCCATCTAACAACAAACATGAAAATCATGAACAACAAAAAAATTTTCAGTGGTATTCATCCAAACCAGTTCTCCATCCAAATTTCGGATCGAATCCCAACCCGAATTTCGGATCGAATCCCAACCCAAATTTCGGACCAAATTCTGATCTGGATCCAAACATGGATAATTTTATACAAAACAACATGCATTAAAGAATACAAATTGAATAGTAATACATAAATTCTCTTTCTATCAATTTAATAAAGAAAAAATACATGATCCTATCTATTTCAAATCATTACTAACAGGTGTGGCCTTGTTCCTTTCAAAAAAATAATAATCTTATTATTGTTATTGATCGATATTTTATTTTATTATTTAAAAATTTCAGCAACATGTCTCCATGGTTCTTCAAGTATACGATGTGAATATGGTGCCTACGCACCCTATCTACCATATATCTGAAGAACAGTGGACAGATAACTGCTGAATACCACATAATAAAATAAAATATTAATTATTAATAATAATAAGATTATTATTTTTTCAAAAAATTCAAATACGGGATATCCAAAAGTCGATCTCGATCAAGATCGACTCTTGAACGAAAATCTATGGCTCAATATAATTTAACTACCATTTTTGAACATACATTCAAAGATGGAGTTGTAAATCATCAAAAAAAGAGTAACTCTGTATTGAAATTTTTTAATAAAAAAATTTAATAGAGTTTTTTCTAAAATAAAAATATTTTTTATATTTAATAATAATAAGCAAAAGTATACAAAATAGTATATAAAATAATTAAATTGTAATAAGCAAAAGCAATGTGTATTGTGCAAGTGGAACAAAAAAAAATTTATAAATTTCAGCAGTAACACTAAAAAAATTATGCAATAAATATAAAATAATTATAAGTAGTTGAGCATGCAAAATAATAACATGAAACCTAATCCCAAGGACTCGATGGTTTTTTATTTTTCTTTCTAAAATATTTTTTACCTAAAAATAATAAATGATTTTTTATTTTTTTAAAATATTTTTTACCTAAAAATATTTTTTTTCTAAATATTTTTTTCCTAAATGAGCTTCGGACTCGACCGCCCATAGCCCCTGCTCCCACGGTGCCGGCACCATCACCCACCCCACGCCGTCCGGACTCGGCCCCCATGACCCCCACTCTCACGATGTCACCATCGTCACCCACCCCTCGCGACCCACCCCCCGCGGCACTGCCATCCTCTCCAACCCCCCGCGACCCAGATCCCAATTTGGATCCTGATCAGATCTCGATCTGGATCCCAATCTGAATCGAGATCTTGATTCGGATCTTGACCTCGATCCAATTTAGATCATGTCTAGATTTTATTTTTATTAATCAAATAATAAAATATATGATTAATATTTTATTTTTTTCATATTTTTTTTTATTTTTTTTTCTTTTTTCCCCCCTCATTTTTCTCTTCCCTTCCTCTCTCCCAGCCGTCACCCATCTCTCCCCAACCGACTCCCTCCCCGATTGACCCCCTTCGCTAGCCGACCCCCTCCCCATCCCTACCCCGTGTCGCCATCGTGTCCATCCCTACCCCGTGTCACCCCCGGCTGCCCACCCCCACCCTGCAACCCCCTCCACTGGCCGAACGACCTCCCCGGCCCTGTGGCGCCACTGACCGCCCACGGCCCCCTCTCCGCCCCCGTGTCACCCCCAACTGCCTCCAGACCCCATCTCCACCCTCGTGTTGCCCCCGACCACCCACCCCCACCTTGCAACCCACTCCACTGGCTGACCCCCTACCCGGCCCCATGGCATCGCTAGCCACCCACGGCCCCCTGCAACCCCCTCTGCCCCCCGACTTCATCCCCGCCCCCATGTCACTCTCGATCGCCCACCCCCACTTTACAACCCCCTCTGCCGACCGACCTCCTCCCCAGCCCCATCGCACCGTTGACCACCCACGCCCCCCCCCCCCCGCAACCCCCTCCACCCCTCGATGGCCCGATCAATCCCAAAAAAAAGGATTGGAAGAACCCTTACCTCCAATGGACGGCAACTGCGGTGCGGCAACGGTGCGGACGGCGAACGATGGCGGCGACAGTGGAGATGGGCTCATCGGCAGGAAGAGAGAAGGGGGAGAGCTCGGAGAGGGAGAGAGGAAAGGGAGAGGGGAGAGGGGAGAGGGGAGAGGGGAGAGAGGAAAGGGAGAGGGGAGAGCTCAGGGAGAGAGGAGAGGAGAGGGGAGAGGGGAAAAGGAAGTGGGTTTTACATGAAGGGACATCGAGTTGACGTGCATTGAATGCAGAACTTTTAACGACATAAATTTTCATTGCTAATTCTATTATTAGTGATGAAAAATTATTTTTGTCACCAATAATTTTTGCCAAAAAATATTTTTTGCTAAAAAAAATTTTTCCACAAAAAAATTATTGGCGATGAAAAAAAAGAATTTCATCGTTAATAATCTTAATAGCAATGAAAATTTAATTTTCATCACCAATAATTCCTGTCAAAAAAATTTTCCCACTTAAAAAATTTTTCCTGTAAAAAATATTATTGATGATGAAAAAAAAGAATTTCATCATTAATAACCTTATTAGTAATGAAAATTTGATTTTTGTCACCAATAATTTCGATCAAAAAAATTTTTCTACTAAAAAATTTTTCTAAAAAAATTTCATCCAAAAATAAATTATTGACGATGAAAAAAAAATTTCATCATTAATAAATTTATTAGCAATAAAAATTTGATTTCCATCACTAATAAATACCATCAAAAAAATTTTTTTTCTCTCTAACAATTTTCTCTTCAAAAAAATTTAAAAAAAATTATTTTTAAAATAGTTTTTTCAATGAAAATAATTTTTGTCACTAATAATTTTTTTTTTAATTAACAAATTTTTTGTTCACAAAAATAGATTAAAATAATATTTTTAAAATATGGTTGTCAATGAAAAATATATTTACATCATAAATATATTTTTTTTAAAAATTGATAAAAAATTTAAAGACTATTTACGATGAAAATTTAATTTACATCGCTAATAATAAATATCTTTCCAATATCAATTTCAAAATTAATTTGATTTACATTGTTAATAATTTATGTTGCTAATAAAATTAATTTTTTTTAATCTAAAAATTTTTGGTCTAAAAAATTTTTCAAAATAATTTCATCAAAAAAATTATTTTTTTACTAATCAAAAAAATTTATATAAATAGTTAAGTTATGATTTTTTCTTCAAAAAAGGTTTTTTCTTTTAAAAAAATTAGCACATAAAAAATATAATTGTAATAAAAAATTCAATTTACATCGCTAATAATTATTATAAGAACAGCTTTTCGACTTCCGTAATGGAATGGGCACTATGAGAGATTGATAGCTTTGAGATCTTCGATCTTCATTGAGCTCGTCTTCTTCTTAGAGTCTTCATTCTGAAAGTCAGAGTATGAGAATATCACGGTGATTATGAGATCATGAAAGAAATCTATCAAGATTAAGATTTGAAGGATATGGTAGGGACAGAAAGTTAAAGGTTCAAAAGCTCGTATATTGTATGCATGTAAAGATTGAGCTTGAGAAATTTGTTAGAAATTATATGAGTATCAAAGATCTAGTAATTAATTAGAATTAAAGCAGACCTGTGGATAGTGCAAGCTGTGTTATAAAGCACAAGCTCATATTTATGCTTTGTATTGTTAGGAAGATAAGTGCTCATATTGTTTGTCTTTTCATGATTGAAACTCCTACAGAGATATATTTGAGTGTTGATCGATGCAAAAAGTGCGGTACCTTTTGAGATTATAAAAGTCATGCTAGAATGCACTGCTTAACTATATAGTTTTCGTATGAAAGGAGTCTCCTTTCTACAACTTAAGAAAGACACTCCATCAGAAAGATTCATTGATATCACTAGTAACAGTGATAGCGATGAACAGATGAACTTTACGTTGCAAATAAATATATAGCTTATTTTATTCAAAAGGATCTATTCATTCTAATTCGCAAATAATAATCAACTTTTATTTTTTTTTAAAATTTTTGATTTTTTTAACTACTGGTGATGAAATTTTTTTGTCAGAAATAATTAAGTATTTATGATGAAAATTATAGTTTCATCGTAAAAACTGCTTATTTACGATGAAAAATTTTTATCACAAATAATAATCAACTTTTAATTTTTTAAATTATTAATTTTTTTTAAATATTGATGATGAAAATATTTTCTTCATAAATAAGCTATTATTTATGATGAAAATTTTTTTCATCATAAAAAGAAATTATTTACAATAAAAATTTTTCATCACAAACAGTGAGCAATTTTTATTTTTTTAAATTTTTGATTTTTTAACTATTGGCAATGAAAATATTTTTGTTATAAATAATTTAGTATTTATGATGAAAATTATTTTTCATCATGAATACCAATTATTTATGATGAAAAAGTTTCATCGTAAATAATTTATAATTTTTAAATTTTTTATTTTTTCAAAATATTGGTGATGAAAATATTTTCATCATAAATAATTGAGTATTTATGATAGAAATTATTTTTCATTGTAAATACTCAATTATTTATGACATAATATTTTCATTACAAATAATATATAATTTTTTAATTTTAAATTTCTTATTTTTTTTGAAATATTGGTAATAAAAAATTTTCATTGTAAATAATCAAGTATTTATGGTAGAAATAACTTTTTATTGTAAATACTTAATTATTTATGATGCAATATTTTCATCATAAATAATCTATAATTTTTAAATTTTTTAAATTTTTTATTTTTTTAAATATTGGTGATAAAATATTTTCATTGGGAATAATCTTATTTTTGATGAAAAATATTTTTCATTATAAATACTTAAATTATTTATGATGAAAATATTTTCATCAAGAATATTTAAAAATTGAAAATTAAAATAAATGATGTATTATTTATGATGAAAATATTCATCATAAATAATACATATTTATGATGAAACTTTTTTTTCCATCCCTGATAGTAAACTATTTGTGATGAAAAATTATTTTCATCATAAATATTTTATTATTTATGATGAATTTATTTTTTCATCATAAATGCTATTGTTGGCGATGAAAATAATTTTTATTGTAAATAATTTCATCGTAAAAATATTCTTTTTTTGTAGTGGGAGAACTTTTTATCCCATCATTATCAGCTTTTGTCAAATTCCAGCAACTTTATTAAGCCCTAAAGCATCAACTTTCTACAAAGATAAAGCATCTACCCAGCTTTAGCGAAGGCTATGTACCAAACAATTAATGCACCAAAAGCATAAAGCTCCCTATATGCCAAACAATGAAAGAGCTGACCCTCTGCCAAAAGAAAAAGCATACCAGACAATGCATGCAAAATAGCTCCTAGACTTGAATCCAAATCAAGTCCACAAAATCTTCTATAAGAGCCTTAAAAGGGAAGAGAACCTCAGAGGTTGGAAAGAGCTTCTCCAGTCTAAAAAGTC
Organism: Elaeis guineensis; assembly: GCF_000442705.2. Taxonomy (NCBI): domain Eukaryota; kingdom Viridiplantae; phylum Streptophyta; class Magnoliopsida; order Arecales; family Arecaceae; genus Elaeis; species Elaeis guineensis. The sequence continues at coordinate 111,058,532 of NC_025997.2, read as the reverse complement.
TCTCTTGAGAAATCTTTGTAGCTCCCCTTTATATAAAAAAACTCTTATCCTTCACCCAAAATCTCAAAATCCAATTTTGTAGCTTCAAACTTGGAGACCCAAGCTTGTAGCATCAATTGTCCAGTCTGAACAACCTCAAAATTCAATTTTATCAATTTCATATGGTAACATCTCTCTCTTTTTTTTTAATTGCAGCATCTAGTTAGCTGGTATCAAGCTTCTTCAATCTTGTAAGAAAATGTTTTAAATTTTTTCAAATTTTATTTTTTTGCAATCTTTCAATACTCTTTATGTACTGTAATTTTATTTTTTTAATTTCATTTTAAATATAAAAAAATTTAAATAATCAATCTAATCTATGGTCTAAATCAATACCTTAGCAAGCTTTAGCTTATAACTAGCTTATATTTAAATCCTGTCACCTCATCCAGGACCCTCGCTTCTCGCCTCCAAACTAGGGATGGCAATCGGGTTGTGTCGGATCATAAACTGATTGGATCAGATGTGGGTCAGATCAGAAAATATCAAAACTAAATCCGACCTGTTTATTAAACGATCAGTTTTTAAGCCTGAATCTGATTCATTTAATAAACAGATCATTCGACCCAACCCATTTAACGTATTTATTAAATAGATAATCTATTTAACCGACACGATCCAATCTGTTTAACCTGTTTAAAATAGAATCTGTGAGTCTAATCCAATTTTCCAACTCAACCCAACGCAACTTTTGACCCAACCTGTTTCATCTGTTTAAAATAGAATCTATTAGCCCAACCCAGTCCAACCTGATCAACCTGTTTAATCAGCATACATAATTACTAAATAATCAGAACAACAAAGAAGAGAAGAGGAAGAGGAGGCTCAAATTTATTATCTAATCTATAGCTAAATCGAAAGGACTGCAATCAGTCGGTCTGTAGAAGCAGACCATCCAAGATTGTTGCCATTTGAAATAATTGAATTAGTAAAATTTAATCCAAAATCATCACAGCCTCTTCATACAAACCTTAAAACAAAAATCTAAAGATAGGTATTAAAATTTAAATCCTGGCATGCTACAAAACTATAGCAAGTTGGGCTACCACATAATGAATAGGAAATGCTTGCTACCAGCATTCATGGAGTTTGAAGAGGGGAGAGGATAGGAGAATCTGAGGATCAAAAGTTCAGAAAACCCTTCATCCCCAATTTTTTTCAATCCCATCTAACATTTTGAAAAAACAAAGAAACATGCATCGAAGGGTAGGTAAGAGAAATACCTAAATCCTTGATCTCCAAACAATAGATTTCTCATTGTAAAAATAAAACCACAAATGGATTGTCGGTGTGAAATCACTTAAGACTCATGATTTAAGACAATAAAAAAAATCAAACAAAAAAATTCCAAAAATAGATTTTTCATTGCAAAAATAAAATCACAGACAGATTGTAGGCTTAAAATCACTTGGGACTCATGATTTAAGATGATAAATAAAAATCAAACAAAAAAGATCTAAACATAGATTTCTCATTGCAAAAATAAAATCACAAATAGATTGCAGGCATGAAATTATAAACATAGATTTCTTAGATTTAGTATTTAAACTGCAACTAAATCAAAAAAGGGGAAAAGGGAAGAAAGCGACATAAGATGATAAAAAAATCCAAAAAAAAAGATCAACAATATATAAGATTCTTATTTGAAAAGATCTCATAGTTTTTGGTTGGAGAAGAAAGCATCGGCCATGGAAAGAGAAAAAGGGGAAAAGAAAAAAAATCTTAGATCTCGAGGACCGACGATGAAGGAGGACTAGCGACAGTCAAGTGACGACAAGCCCTTCTCTCAAAGATGGGTGATGAAGAAGGACCGAAGAAGAAAACTGGCCATCGTTGGGAAGAAGCTGGGAGCACCAGCTAGGCAGCTATCGAAGGAGCTCAGGAGGAGTAGAGGAGCCTCGATCATCGTTGAGAGCAAGTTGGAAGCATTGGAGGAGGAGTGGAGTTGCGGAGGAGTGAAAGAAGAAATCAAGAAACCAAACCCTAGAAGATGGACTGGAGGATGGGAGGAGGAAAGATCGAAAGAGTCGAAAGGCCATAAAAAAACTGTCTGAGAGACCGAGAGTGAGAGACCGAAACCGAAAGAAAGAGAAATATCAAATATATATGGGAGCCTAATGGATTTAAGCTACGGGAGTTTATGGGTTATAACCTGATCCAACCCAACTTATTCTAACTTATTTATTAAATAGGTTAGACGGGTTAAACAGATCAGTCATCTGAAATCTGAATCCGATTTATTTGTTAAACAGGTTAAACTGATCGATCTGTTTATAACTTGAATCAGTTTAGCCCAAATCCAAATCTATTTATGATAAGTCGAATATGGATCAGATGGATAGGTCGGATCATATTTTGCTATCCCTACTCCGAACCTCCTCCTCTCTGGCCTTCCCTCGTCCCACCTCCCCCTCCCCTCCTTCTCCCAATGCCCTGGTCGTCCCCTGTCCCACCTCCCCCTCCCTTCTGCCTCCTCCCACCCACCTCCCCTCCCCCTCCCTCCTCCTCCTCCTCCTCCTCCTCCTTCCGCCCCAGTCCGGTCCCATCCCGTCCTCCCTCCCACTGCCCGGCCCCCATCCTACCTCCCCCTCCCTTCCTCCCAATGCCCCAGTCGCCCCCCATCCCACCTAAACGCCCCTCCCCCTCCTCTCCCCCTCCTGCTCCTGCTCCTCCTCCTCCCCAACAGTACGGTCCCACCCCGTCCAACCTCCCACCGCCCCCCGTCCCACCTCCTCCTCCCCCTCCCCCTCCTCCCACCTCCTCCTCCCATCGCCTTGGCGGTCCCCTGTCCCACCTCCCCCTCCACTTGTCTTCCCTCTGCCCCAGCCATCCCCCATCCCACTTCCTCCTCCTCCTCCCACTGCTCCAGTCGTCCTCTATTTGTACTTGTGTTTGTTCTTGGGCTTTGAAAGCCGAACGTACGTGGAAGGGATTTGGTTTTTGGGTTTCTGTTTGTGTGAAGCCATGGCTGCCTTTCGATTCACTTGCTGTGTCCCAGATCTCTGAAGAGCTGTTCGGAACACATTCCTGGGTTGGCCGTACTATACGGTGAAGAGAATGAGTCAAGAAGATAGCATGAACAAAGCGGTACTTCCTTTTCTTCCTTTCTCATCCTCTCTCTCTTTCCTTCTTCTGAACTCAATGTCATCAAGTGCCTGTTTCCTTGTTCTCTCTCTATCTCGGTGTTAGTTTTTTTTTATTTCCACTATAATTGTGTTTCATGGTTTTTGTGCTTGGTGTGCGTGCTTAGTTTTTATTTCCACTATAAGATTGAAGATATTTCCGCTCGTTCTTATGTTTCTTTTTAATTATTCTGTACCCTAGTGCCATTCTATGATTTAGAGCTTGTCTAAATTATTAGTTTATTTATTCTTTATGCTAGTATGGTACGGGCTTTTTGTCCAACTTCTTGTTTTAAAAATCAACCCGGTCTTCTCTCCGTGTGTCTCTAATTCTTTCTGTTTTCTTTTTGCTGTTGGCTTTCAGGGGTCGACCAGGTCGACATAGATGCAGAGGAGAAGATGGTGACAGTCTCAGGCAATGTTGATCCTGCCATCCTTCTGCAAACGCTAAAAAAGGCTGGTAACTGTGCAGAGCTCTGGGGCTCAGAGGATGGAAAGAACGACGACCAGCTTAAGGATGGGAAAGGGCAGCAGGAAGACAATGGCAAGCCCAAAAAGGGTGGTGGAGGAAGATGTAAAAATATGAAGCTCCCCCACCTGCAGGGCCCGAAGTTGCCCTTCGGCCGAAAGGATAAGAAGTCAGTCAAGTTCGACCTTCCTCCCGAGAATAATGCCGATGAAGAGAGAGGCAGCGATGAGGAGAGAGACCACAATGAGGAGGCTGATGACATCCATGGAGACAACGAGGACAACCAAAACCAGGATGATGACATTGACGGCGACAATGAGGACAACCAAAACCAGGGTGATGACGTTGACGATGACAGTGAGGACAACCCAAACCAGGGTGGTGGTGGTGAAAATGGAGGAGGAAACAATAACAAGGCGGCCCAGCCATATGGGGAATATTCCGGCTGGTTACTTTCATGGAGGCATGGCGGCACCAGAGATGTCTGCTCCTTCTACCAACCCCTACCGGCAGCAATACATGGCTGTCATGATGGAGCAGCAGAGGATGATGATGAGCGGTCAAACTGGCGGCGCTGCAAACCCGCCACTGCCAAATGGTTACGGGACGCCGTACGCGCCACGTCATGTGGAAGAAGAAAATGAACCTACTGACGGAGCTGCTGCTCTGCTAGCTTTCATAGACATGTTAATATGTCTTTATAAAGTTGAAGATTATTATAATTATGAAAGCATGTTCCTCTATGATGAGCAAACACTCTGGTGGTCATCCATTTTTCTTTCTATCCTTTTCTTCTTTAAACTGCTAGTCGGGCTTTCATCCTGAATTGGAGTGCAGAAGGTGATTGTGATGCATTGGCGATGTTCTCTGTATTAGACTGAGAGGGATTGGTTGTGCTTGTGGCTGCTATATATGATGATTGGTAATGAAATCTAATATATATATATATATATATTAAAATGGAAATTTCTCAATGGATGAGTCTCTGTTTGACACATGGTATTTTGAAAAGAGTGAGAGAGAGCCACATGGCCAAGCTCGCATGGAAGAAACATTGCATACGAAAGCTTAGACGATGGTTGGGCTTTTGTGTTGGGTATTTCCTTCTTTCCGTTCGTGGAAGTGGATGCCTCCATGTTGATAGAATCTGACTATGATCCGTCCGCCACCAACCACCATGATGACCCATCGGAGTCATCCACCTCCTCATTGGGTCTAGTTCCTCTGCAGGGGGTCATGAGAATAGAACTCCATTGAATATTTGAATGCTCGACCTGCATTGCCCTAGTACGCCGTTGCAAAACCCCAGCTCCAATCTCCCCTACTGCGACCATGGAAGTGGATGCCACCATGTCGACAGAATCCATCCACGATCCAGCCGCAGCCAACCACCATAACAACCCGTCAGAGTCCTCTGCCTCCTTGTTGGGGCTGGTTCCTTCGGAGGGGCTGCCGTCTTAGCAGACCTACTTCATGGTGAATGCGGTCATCGAGGAGGAGGATGGGCTGGGATGGCGGTGTAGGCATTTGCTCACCACCGTCACTACTGTTGGGGAGGAAGGCTTGCCCGGGATAGGGATTCTGTGAAATCTTCTAAAGATTTAATTGGTAGAGGTAATGGAACTGGGTTGAATGTAATCTCCTAAAATAAAGTTTGACTCAAATTCAAAGGTTGGTTTATATCTTTAGTCCAAGGCTAAAACATGTTTGGACAGCTATCCAGCTTTTGCAATTTAAGTCTTAACATATGGTACCATTGCCTTCCCCTGATTCAAGACCTAACTGATGTGATGAGTACTGAAAACTTGTAATATCATTTAAAAGTCCTCTAAATATTACCTTATATAATTAGCTTGTTGAAACCTATAATAAGACTCGGAGCAATTATCAGGAGTATAGATAAATAGCAACATCATTAGCATACCTTGGCACGAGCACCGACATAGAACTGACGACCTATATTTGGACCTTTCTTCATGGACCTTGCAACACAAGGTTCATGATGACCTTTGCAGAGTGGTAAGCTCTTCTTCATTTTCTCTTGAATCCTTCGCGATCCAATATTGCAACACTATCCTTATCTTTTTTATCAGAAAAGGATGGATCTGAATAGCCCTGTTCTTGAACATGTGAACTTATGCTAAAGTCATTCCATTCAGAACTATCTTCGATATTTTCAGTAAATTTTTTACATGGCTCTTCTGTTGCATGGGATAAATCATCTTTCGATTGTTCGATATCCTTTGGAATAGATGAGCTACCGGTATTCATAGGCTCCTTGCCAATGGTCCTAACTATATTAGGTTTTTGAGAAAAGGATGCCAGTGTCAGTTGAGAACTGGTACCATGTCCATCCTTTTTCTTTAATTTCAATTTGCAGTGAGATAGAGATCTTGCTGTCTTGATCTTCAGCCTAAGTGATGTGTTTTGAGTACCATCAACAGTGATACTTGAATCTTGAACTACATTTGAGTTGAGAGAAAAATTAGTCGGAAAGAGACTAGAGAGATGACATCGAGTAGGCAAGTCGGGGACCAACAGAGTGCTCTACTTTCAGTTAGAATTTCTGAAACCAGGGTTTTATATAATTGTAGAAAAAATATATTTTTTTCATAGTGGGTTTGATTTTCTATACATTTTAAAGATTCTTTTTGAAAATTTCGAATAAAGTAGAGCTTTCTCTCTTCTATGTATTCAATAGATATAGGGATTGTTATTATAATTCTAAGCATGCCGCATGTAAATAAAAGTGTTTTGAGAATATTTTCACATAAAGGGTGTTCAAAGCAAAAAATGAAAGAAAAAAAACTTCGCACATTGCGTCGGTTAATATGCTAGTAATATTAAACTTTGCGTGTACTTTAACAAAGGGAGTCAAGAACATATCACTGGAAAAGTATAGTGGATATCATGATTTAAGCTATCTTTTTTGGGTGGATATTGTCACGCCCCCGACCCGAGATTTTGAATCAAGGGTCATGGCAACCGCCGCATACTCATAGAAAACTCTTCCCATAAGCATGCAAGGCATCTTATCATACTATCCAAAAACAACAGCGGAATAATTAGTCAACAATTTAAATCTAAAATATAACGACCTAAATTCTTTTTTTTTTAATATCTCAATAAATTCAACAATGATTCATAGTCCTTACATCAAATTCAATAAGACTTTCAACCAAAAATAAAAGTATAGAGATTTTGCTTCTGATCACTCTTCTATTCATATCTTGTATCATCTTAATTCCTCAACATCTGTAAAAATAGTAAAATAAGAGGTAATGAGCTAGACAGCCCAGTAAGCAATGATCACTTCTCAACAGATTTCATCAGGCATTTAAGTAAATAATCATTTATAGAAAATAAGCATATAAAGTTTATCAATTCGAAATCAATTTCAATTATGCAATATAATTCATGCCAAATTCATTTCTTTTTCAAAAATTTAAGTTTCTTTCCAGATTTCAATTTCTTTCGTTTTTAAATTCTTTTCGTCAACCATGAGCTATGACCATATTTTTCCTGTGGCAGGGTCATAACACCGTGTATCTGCTTGCGGTAGCTGCGAATCATTTGGCAGCAAAGTCCTTTGAAACCGCTGGTCTCTCTGACGGTTTGTCGCTGGTCTCTCTGGCGACATGTCGCTGGTCTCGCTGGCGACATAAACCCTCAGGATAATCAATTGCCAACGTATATGCCCCTATTGGCAGGGTCCTTTACATAGTCAGGCTGTCAATTCATAATGTTTCTTATATCATAATCCCATGATCAAACATCCACAATCCTATACAGAATCAATTTCAATAATTAGAAAGAATACGAATACCATATTTCAATGGTTTAGATTGGGTCCGATCATCTAATTTCATCTAATCAAAATCTAATTAGGACCTAAACGATCCAAAATTTGACTATCAGATCAAATCGGATTCGAAGTGACAGGACCGAGGTTTCTTCATCGATTTCATAAAATCAAGTAGAGAGAGACAATTAAAGGAGAGAGAATTCATGAGGTACAATTCGAATTGATCACGTAACACAATCCAACATTACGATTGGTCCAATATCTCGATTGGTGAAATCAACATGATCAAATCAAGTCATGGCTAGATCGAAATCATGGATGATCAAATCTAAAGATTCATGGTCTGATCAAGATGGGTGCCAGTACGCTGTCTGACAATCATGGATCGGGGTTCTTCATTAGAATCAGATCAAGACTATTAAAAAAAATTCCTTCATTCACTAACCTTTTTAGAGAGAGAATCAATCAAGAGAGAGAATATTTTAGAGAGAGAATATTCTAGAGAGAGAAAATTCTAGAGAGAGAAAATTCATCTTGAATTCTTCAAAATATATGATTCAACAAATTCGATCGATCAGATCAAATCATGCTAAGATTATCATGTGGATAATTTAATAAAATTATAAATATTAAAATCTTAAAAATACCTAATCTGATCAAAGTGGGTGTCGGTATACCGTCCGACGATCACAGATCAAAAATCCATCACGAGGATCATTTAAATTCATCATCATTCTTCTCAAAATTCTAGAAATCTTAGGAGAGAGAAATAATCTAGAGGGAAGATTCTAGAGAGAGAAAATAGAGAGAGAAAGTAGAGAGAGAAAGTCCAATTCTAGAGAGAGAAAATACTAGTTCAAGTTGAAGGGAGAGAGGAAAGAGAGAGAAACTCTCTTTCTCATATTTTATTATTTATATCATTATTTATTAATTAATTTATTTTATTTTTTTTCTTCTTTTTTTTCTTTCTCCTTTTTTTTTTCTTTTTCCTTCAAAAAGAGAGAGGAGAAAATCCTATTTATTATTGTTACATTATTATTGTATTATTTTTTTTCTTCTTTTTCTTTTTTTTTCCTTTTTCTTTTCTTTTTCTTTTCTTTTTCTTTTCTTTTCCTTCTTTTTCTTTTCTTTTTCTTTTCTTTTCCTTCTTCTTCTTTTCTTCTTCTTTTCCCGTGGGTTTCTTTTGGGCCGAAACAGGGGATCTTTAATCCCCTCATTGGTTGGCCGATTGACTATGCAGTTGGCACGGGGATGGTCGACGGCCGAAGGGGGGCGATCCGGTGGCAAGAGGGGGACCAAATCGGTGGTCGGCGGTGACCACCGGCATCGAAAAAAATAGCAAAAAGAAAGGTTCTTCCGCAACAAAATCCGACGACTTCGGTCGCCGGCGAGCATGCACACCGGCACGGGAAGGAAAAGGGAGAAGAGAGGAAGAGGAGGCTTACCTCTGATGCCAGCGAAGCTTTTCCGATGAGAAATTGGACGGCATAGGGACGGTCTTCCGCGGGATTTTTTCGGCGATTGCCGCCGACCGGACTTAGAATCTTCGGTGAAAGGAAGAGAGGAGGGATCTCCTCCTTAAGTAGAGCTGGTGGGAGCTCGTCTCTGACTCCGATTGGGAGCCGGTGAGAGGAGGAAGAAGACTCCCTTCGGGAGTCTTCTCCCTTGTTTTTCTATTTTTTTTTTGTTCGTTTAGGCTTTGGCTGGGATTCTTGATAGTTGGACCCTGGGTTTGGGCCATCACATTCTTCCCCTCTAAAAGAAATTTCATCTTCGAAATTTTTCTTGCCTGAGTCTTCATAGTTTCGTACTTGAATCTCATCCACAAATATTTTAATTCTTGATATAAATTCATTCTTAAATCATTTCATAAGAAAAAGTCGGTACATCAAATATGGATCTGAACGGAACCATCCATTTTCTTATTTATCAAGATCAACATCTTAAAGATTTTTAATATTTCAAGATTTCAAAATTATGATCTCATTTTCTGTAAAATAATGTTCAATATCTCATGACTCAAATCAAATCTATCTCTTGTGAATAGAAGAAGGTCAATGTCTCTATTCTTGCATAAGAACTTCATTCATCATCATTTATTTATTTATTTATTTTAAAATATTAACCACTTTTAATTTCAACCCATCATAAGATAGAAAAATATACTTCTATGAATCATATGATGACATCCCAATCAATCAAAATTTAAAAATATTTTTTCTTATTCGTACTTTCAAAGATTGAAGATTTATCATTTCAATCTCATTCTCGAACTTTTGATATTTTATTTCTCGATGCAACTTCATCATTAAGTCATTTCATAAAGATCAATATCACCATTGTTGATTGAATCAATATCACTATTTCTAGTCATCGAAATTTTCTTACTCAAACCCTCAAACTCTTAAATATTCTAAGTAAGTATATCAATTTTCTTTATCTAAACATTAACAACTCCTAATTAATCGATTCATTATAAAATTATGAATAACTCCAATCCATCTTTTGTAAAACAATCGTCAATATCAATAGATAACCTCAATCTTTTTCATTGAGTCAGAGAAATAATAATAATCAAAAGAGTTCAAACTTCAAATTTTATTATACTCTGGAGATAAATATTTGAGTATAATAATCTAAGATCGAAATCATCATTCGATAAACAATCTCAAATTCTTCCTAATAAATAGAGAATTATAAAATTTAATTCTAGGATAGAGAAAATTTATCTCTAAATATTCTAAATCTAAAATCAAAAATCAAAGGTCCACTCATCCTAGAATTAGGATGCTAATTATTTTTGTAGCATAGTAGGTGGAAGCTCTACTTTTAAAAATCACATTAGGATATCTAAAATAATTTAAAATTTTAAAATATTATTCTTTCTAATATCCATGAATTTCTTGTATCAAACTATATCATTTATCATAATTTTTTGACTCAAAGAATCAATATTCCTGACTTACTCAAAGTAAATCCAGATTACCATGCGCTGCGCACTTTGATCTAACAATCAAAATTTTTTAGGTTCACCAAAAAAAAAGTTTGATCAAATTATTTCTTTATCTTATCAATAGAAAAGATCTAAAATTTTAAATTTTAATTAAAGTCAAAGATTAACTTTCGATTTTCATTCATACCTTTATTGGTGTACAATAATCTTGATTAACCCTTGAGTCCAATATCATATTTAAAACCATCATATAGATTTACTATAATCAATATGAATCAAATCTTAATTCTCATGTCAATTCAATTCGATAATTTTTACATCAAAATTCTTATAAGTCAAATTAATGAAGAAAAATATCCTTCGATGCTCCACCAAATTTGGACATAATCAGAATATATAAGAACTTCAAATCATTATTTTTTTCTAAAATTTTTATAATCAAGATCTTTAATATCTATTATGTATCTTTTCACAACAATCATACAAGCCTCAAAAATCAAATCTCCATTTAATAGTAGATTCAATTAGGAACCTCGTTAACAAAAGCAAAGGAACTCCATATCAATTTCTAAATTCAAAATTTCTAAATTGTAAATTCACATGGATCCCTTAATCTGAAATAAATATAAATCAGATCTTTTATCTTAATCTAAAGATATCAATTTTTTATTAACAACTTCAACAATAATATCAGAAAATCTCTTGATCAACTTAGATACGAAATTTTTTAAATTAAAATTTCATACACATCATGTAGTCTCCAAGAGACATAATAAGATCTATTATCTAGATCTAAGGATGATGATTAAAGATTCCAGTACGATGAATATTCTACAACCTCATAATCGATTTCATCAATAAGAAATATGTTTCTTTGCAATATCCTCAAATATGCATTCATCCTGTTATGCCACTTTATATATAATCCACATACCAAATTCAATTTTGATAAATATTCCAATCAAGCATCACAAAAGATTTTTCTTAGTCCATCCTGGAATAATATTTTATCGTCAAATCTTTATCTTGCCAATAATAGTCAACTTCTCAACTAGAAGTAATATCATAGTATTATTCTCGCATCGAATTTGAACTTACGATTCACTTGAATAACCAATGATCAAATTAATAACCATAATGCATAATAAAATTTTATGTCAATCCTTTTATGATTACTTTCGATCAAGATCTAACTAATCATATAATGATCAATAGATCATCCATCATATTTCAAATTCCATATGTCATAATCTCTTATGATCCTTTCATACATAATCTCAATGTTTAATCAAAATTTATAAATATTTCTTCCACTACAATCATCAAAGATCTATACTATAATGTCCCTGGTGTCTATCCACTTACACCCATTCTATATCTGATTCTATGTTTCATAATTCATCCACTTATGCTCTGATATCACTTTAATTGTCACGCCTCCGATCCGAGATTTTGAATCGAGGGTCATGGCAACCGCCGCATACTCATAGAAAACTCTTTTCATAAGCATGCAAGGCATCTTATCATACTATCCTAAAACAACAGCGAAATAATTAGTCAATAATTTAAATCTAAAATATAACGATCTAATTTTTTTTTATTTTAATATCTCAATAAATTTAACAATGATTCATAGTCCTTACATCAAATTTAATAAAACTTTCAACCAAAAATAAAAGTATAGAGATTCTACTTCTGATCACTCTTCTATTCATATCTTGTATCATCTTAATTCCTCAACATCTGTAAAAACAGTAAAATAAGAGGTAATGAGCTAGACAGTCCAGTAAGCAATGATCACTTCTCAACAGATTTTATCAGGCATTTAAGTAAATAATCATTTATAGAAAATAAGCATATAAAGTTCATCAATTCGAAATCAATTTCAATTATGCAATATAATTCATGCCAAATTCATTTCTTTTTCAAAAATTCAAGTTTCTTTCCAGATTTTAATTTTTTTCATTCTTAAATTTTTTTCGTCAACCATGAGCTATGACCATATTTTTTCTGTGGCAGGATCATAATACCGCGTATCTGCTTGCGGTAGCTGCGAATCATCTGGCAGCAAAGTCCTTCGGAACCGCTGGTCTCTCTGGCGGTTTGTCGCTGGTCTCTCTGGCGACATGTCGCTGGTCTCGCTAGCGACATGTCGCTGGTCTCGCTGATGACATAAACCCTCAGGACAATCAATTGCCAACGTATATGCCCCCATTGGCGGGGTCCTTTACATAGTTAGGTTGTCAATTCATAATATTTCTTATATCATAATTCTTCATAAATCATATTTCATATTCTAATTTTGATAATAAAATATATAATCATGTAATATCGAAATCAATCAATATAATGCATCATGGAATCAATATATTCAATCATGCTTCATCATAATATTTCAAATAAGATATTTTCATAACAAAATACCATTCATCCAATTCATGCATCGTTTCATAAATCATGTCAGAAAAATATATTATAATTTATCGATAAATCTAAAAAAAATAAAATATTACTTACCTCGAACGTATTTCAATAAATCCACATAATTCTATAAATTTTCTTCCAAAAATTTTGTTCGTAGATCATATCGCGATATCCCATGATCAAACATTCACAATCCTATACAGAATCAATTTCAATAATTAGAAAGAACACGAATATCATATTTCAACGGTTTAGATTGGGTCCGATCATCTAATTTCATCTAATCAAAATCTAATTAGGACCTAAACGATCCAAAATTTGACTATCAGATCAAATCGGATTCGAAGTGACAGGACCGAGGTTTCTTCATCGATTTCATAAAATCAAGTAGAGAGAGACAATTAGAGGAGAGAGAATTTATGAGGTACAATTTGAATTGATCAGGTGACACAATCCAACATTACGATTGGTCCAATATCTCGATTAGTGAAATCAACATGATCAAATCAAGTCATGGTTAGATCGAAATCATGGATGATCAAATCTAAAGATTCATGGTCTGATCAAGATGGTTGCCAGTACGCTGTTTGACAATCATGGATCAGGGTTCTTCATTAGAATCAGATCAAGACTATTAAAAAAAATTCCTTCATTCACTAACCTTTTTAGAGAGAGAATCAATCAAGAGAGAGAATATTTTAGAGAGAAAAAATTCCAGAGAGAGAAAACTCATCTTGAATTCTTCAGACAATATGATTCAATAAATTCGATCGATCAGATCAAATCATGCTAAGATTATCATGTGGATAATTTAATAAAATTATAGAAATTAAAATCTTAAAAATATCTAATCTGATCAAAGTGGGTGTCGGTATACCGTCCGATGATCACAGATCAAAAATCCATCATGATGATCATTTAAATTCATCATCATTCTTCTCAAAATTCTAGAAATCTTAGGAGAGAGAAATAATCTAGAGGAAAGATTCTAGAGAGAGAAAGTAAAGAGAGAAATAGAGAGAGAAAGTCCAATTCTAGAGAGAGAAAATATTAGTTCAAGTTGAAGGAAGAGAGGAAAGAGAGAGAAACTCTCTTTCTCATATTTTATTATTTATATCATTATTTAATAATTAATTAATTTTTTTTTCTTTCTTCTTTTCTTTCTTTCTCTTTTTTTTTTCTTTTTCCTTCACGGAAGAGAGAGGAGAAAATCCTATTTATTATTATTACATTATTATTGTATTATTTTTTTTTCTTCTTTTTCTTTTTTTTTCTTTTTTCTTTTATTTTTCTTTTCTTTTCCTTCTTCTTCTTCTTCTTTTCTTCTTCTTTTCCCATGGGTTTCTTTTGGGCTGAAACAGGGGATCTTTAATCCCCTCATTGGTTGGCCGATCGACTATGCAGTCGGCACGGGGATGGTCGGCGGCCGAAGGGGGGCGATCCAACGGTAAGAGGGGGACCAAACCAGTGGTCGGCAGTGACCACTGGCATCGAAAAAAATGGCAAAAAGAAATGTTCTTCCGCAACAAAATCCAGCGACTCCGATCGTCGGTGAGCATGCACACCGGCACGGGAAGGAAAAGGGAGAAGAGAGGAAGAGGAGGAGGCTTACCTCTGACGTCGGTGAAGCTTTTTCGATGAGAAATTGGATGGCATAGGGACGGTCTTCCGCGGGATTTTTCCGGCGATTGCCGCCGACCGGGCTTAGAATCTTCGGTGGAAGGAAAAGAGGAGGGATCTCCTCCTTAAATAGATTTTTTCAAGTAGCTTTAGATTTTTACTATCACTTATCCTTAAACTAATGCTTCTAACACAACTCATCCCATATCTCTTGCTTCATTCAATTTGGATGAACTTTACCGATCGTATCTGCCAGTATGGCTCGTGGATTCATCTCCTTTAACTCATCAACACACACTACAACAAAACAGGATATTAACGATGAAAAAATTTCATCGCTAATAATTTATTTTCATCGCTAATAGTTATTAGCAATAAAATTTTCATCGCTAATATTTAGTCACAGATGATACCGTCATTGATAATTTTTTACAACAAAAAAAATTTTCATCATAAATAATAAATATTATCGATGAAAAATTTTTACCGTTAAAAAAATATTTTTTTGAAAACAATTTATGATGAAAAATTTTAATCATAAAAAAGATAATTTATGATGAAATTAATTATTTATGATGAATTTTATTCATTGCTATTAATTTAATTAAATCTTTTTATGAAAATAAAATTTAAAAAAGTATTAGTGATGGAAATTTTTCATCATAAATATCATAATTTTTTATGCAAATTTTCATCACTAATAAATATTAAATTAGTAGCAATGAAAATATTTTCATCGCTATTAATTTAAATAAAAATTTTTATAAAAATTAAATTTAAAAAAAATTTAGTGATGTAAATTTTTCATCACAAATATGATTATTTGTGATGAAAATATTTTCATCACTATTAATTTAATTAAAAATTTTTATGAAAATTAAATTTAGGAAAATATTAGTGATGTAAATTTTTCATCACAAATATCATTATTTATGATGAAAATATTTTTATCACTATTAATTTAATTAAAAAATTTTATAAAAATCAAATTTTAAAAAATATTAGTGATATAAATTTTACATCATAAATATTTCAATTTCTGACATAAATTTTCATTGGCAATAAATTTTTAATTATTTGTGATGAAAATATTTTCATCATTATTAATTTAATATAAAATTTTAATATTTTTAAATTTATTAAAACAATTTATTTATGATCAATTTTTATTACTAATATATTTTTTTACGACCAATATTTCATTGAAAATAATTTCATCACTAATAATTTATAGATATTTATTTAAAAATAATTTATGAATATATATATTTAATTTATATTTATAATATTTTTATAAATTTAAAATATAAAATTATAATAAAAAAATTATATAATAAATTTATAAATAATTTTCATCATTTTATTATATTAAATTAAAATTAAAAAAGATCTAAAATAAAAATAAAAAGCTACACAAATAGGCCGTCAAGTGTCGGCATCTGCAAAAAGAGAATGGGATGGGGAAGGGGAGTGCTCGAATGAGTTCAGACCGGCCTGCTGCTGCCTCGTCAACTATATCATCTACTCCATTTGCACTATCAGCTCCATTATCTAGATCTGGAGCTGCTAGTACTCATCGATGCGTGCAGTCAACTCATCAATTCGCTGCTCAGCTTACCTCTATACCTCCACCAGCCGAGCATCACAGGCAGCATGGATGTCAGCCCTATATGAGCATGAGGATAAAAGAGCAGTGAACCCATGCCCTAGATTCCTAACATAATAAGATCTCATACCAAGCACCTGATCACAGATCTCATCATCTGTGGGTGCGGTCGAGCCCTCAGGAGTAGGTTGGGAACTGATATCTATCATATGGTCTTGAAAATTAAAATTATAGCTATTTTAATTTCGTACTGAAAGTCAAACTATGAATAAAAAAATAATTAAAAAATTTACAAAAAACTCTGAGCTCCCCATCATCCACTCCCCTGACTGTCGCTGGTGGGTCCACTGGTAGATATCAATTCTATTAGGAAGCTCACCACTCTCAATATCTCTCTGTAATTTGAGAATAATTAATTAAAAAAATTTTAAATAGATAAAAAATTATATACTAATTAAAAATTACTTACCATCTGCTCCATGGGACGAGCGAACGATCTCGAACCCCCATAATGCGGTATGGTCTGTCTATTCCGATTCACAACGTTCTGGGCACATCTTCTCTATACAGTTAGCAGTCAAATTAGTAGGTAACAAACTAAATTTAAGAATAAATAATTTAATTATTAAACTCTATAAAAAAAAAGTTTAGATATATAACCTGATATGCTGGATCCTCATAATACCGGCATATGAGAGCCCAATTATCCATAGTGATGCTGTCATAGGGTCATTGCTGCACTATCTCCACCTCATGATCTTGCATCACATGGTACCAATGCTGATGGATGCGGTGGTGATACTCCTTAAAATGCAAAGATAAATGAGCATCCATAGCTCACCGCATACGATCTTCCTCAAAATCAATAATATCAAATACACCCTGTCAATAACAAATATTAGAAGAATACCATACTAATTAAATATTCACAGTATAATTTATTTTATCGATAACTGGGTGTAGAAAATCTCTCTTTGAGCCAATATAATGTGACACCGATCGAAAAGCTAAAACGAGGGCATAACTGCGGTATATGATGCCCAGCTCGGTCTGCCACGACTCGCACCATCCTCTAATGGGTTTGGTGTAGCTAGGTGGTATCTCAATACAGAGATGTTGTCCCAAGTGCTTGCATCTCCAACGCTCTAGAGCGAGGTTCTTCGATGAACCTCGCCCTCACCTCACTACTGGTGAAGACTGACCTGAAACAATAATAAATAAATCATTAGTATAATAGCTATCCAAATAAAAAAAATAAATTTCATTATATAAATAGTATAATAAAAGCACTCAGACCTGCTAGTGCAAGACCCTCTGACGACGGAGTTGGTGCGGCAATGGAAATCGGTGAAGGCACCTCAGCCTTCGGGATAGACTGTGAATGCAAACATCGTCGTCTGTCTTGTAGTGCTATACCTGCAATTCTTGACATATAAATGAATATAATATTGAACAATAATAACAAAAATAAATTATATTATAATGAATAGAATTATATCGCATACTATTATTGTAAGAGAAGGATTGAACAAAGAATATAGATCTACTTATCAATATTCGTATCTTCCTCAATATGTAAATCCTCCTCCAAATCATAATAATCGACATATGTGTAAACCTAATCTCGAGGACCCGATGATTTTTTATTTTTTTAAAAATATTTTTTATCTAAAAATAATAAATAATTTTTTATTTTTTTAAAATATTTTTACCTAAAAATATTTTTCTTAAATATTTTTTTCCTAAACGAGCTCTAGACTCGACCTCCCATGGCCCCCGCTCTCACGATGTCGGTGCTGTCACACACCCCGCACCGTCTGGACTCGACCCCCGTGACCCACCTTCCCATAGCACTGCTACTGTCACCCACCCCTCGCGAGCCACCCCCCGTAGCATTGCCGCCATCTCCAACCCCTCGTGACCCGGATTCCAACTTGGATCTTGATTAGATCTCGATCTGGATCCCAATTCGAATTGAGATTTTGTCCCAAATCTTGACCTCGATCTAATTCGAATCATGATTTAGATTTAATTTTTATTAATCAAATAATAAAATATTTGATTAATATTTTATTTTTTTATTTTTTTTATTTTTCTTATTTTTCTTTTCTTTTTTTCTTTTTTCCCCCTCCTTTCTCTCTTCCTTTCCCCCCTCCCCGCTATCACCCACCCCTCCTCGATCGACCACCTCCCCACCGTCACCCACCGACTGACCCCCTCTTCGACCAACCCACTTTGTGGCCCCGTGGCATCGTCGTGTCATGGTCGAGCCCATCCCCACCTCGTTTCGCCCCCGACCGCCCCCGACCCCGTCTCCATCGACCGACCCCGTCCCTGGCCTCGCGGTGCTGTCGACTGCCCATGGCCACCAACCCGCCCCCATCTCGCCCCTGATCACCCCCCGACCCCATCCCCACCCCCGTTTCACCCCCAACCACCCCCCAACCCCATCTCTGCCGGCCAACCCCCTCCCCTGCCCCATGGTGCTACCGGCCGCCCACGACCACCTAGTCGCCTCTGTCTTGCCCCCGGCTACCCCCTGAACCCATCCCCACCATCATTTCACCCCTGGCCGCCCCCCGACCCAGTCTTCTCCGGTCTACCCCCTCCTCGGCCTTGTGGCACTACCGACCGCCCACGCCCCCCCCGCAACCCTCTCCCCGATGGCCCAATCAACACAAAAAAAGGGTTGGAAGAACCTTACCTCCGACAGACAGCAACGGCAATGGCAATGGCGGTGCAGCAACAGTGCAGACGGCGGTGGCGATGGTGGGGATGGGCTCGCCGGCGGGAAGAGAGGGGGGAGAGCATGGAGAGGGAGAGGGGAGAGGGAGAGGGAGAGAGGAGAGGGGAGAGGTGAGAGCTCAAGGAGAGCATGCTGAGGGAGAAGGGAGAGAGGAGAAGAGAGGAGAGAGAGGAGAGGGGAGGGGGGGAGAGGGTTTTGCGTGAAGAGACGTCAATTTGACGGACATTGAATGCAAAACTATTAGTGATAAAAAATTTCGTCACTAATAATATTATTAGCGATGTAAAATTATTTTCATCATTAACAATTTCTAATAAAAAAAATTTCCTACTCAAAAAATTTATCATCAAAAAAAATTATTTACGATGAAATTTTTTTTTGTCATTAATAATATTATTAGCAATGGAAATTTGATTTTTGTCACCAATAATTTCCATCAAAAAAAATTCTCCACTAAAAAAATTTTTTTGCCCAAAAAAAAATTTTATCAATGATGAAACAAAAAATTTCTTCGTTAATAAATTTATTAGCAATAAAAATTTAAAATTCATCACCAATAATTCCTGCCAAAAATAATCCCCACTAAAAAAATTTTCATCTAAAAAAATTATTTGTGATGAAAACAAAATTTAATCATTAATACAATTATTAGCAACAAAAATTTAGTTTTCATCCCCAATAATTCCCATAAAAAAAAATTCCCCACTAAAATTTTTTTTTCTCTAAAATAATTTTGTAAAAAAAAATTATTGGTGATGAAAACATAAAATTTAATCATTAATAAGCTTATTAGCAACTTAAATTCAATTTTTATTGCCAATAATTAATTTCTCCACTATTTTTTTTAAAATTTAAAGACTATTTACGATAAAAATTCATTTTACATTGCTAATAATTAAATATCTTTCCAATAATAAATTCATAAAAAATTAATTTTAGATTTTTCTCATTAAGAAAATTTTCCATCCAAAAAATTTAACAACAAAAAATGATATTAAAAAATATTCATGATAAAAAATAAAATTAATTTTCTTTAATATAAAAAAAATTTGATCTAAAAAAAATTTCCAAAATAAATTCATTAAAAAAATTAAATTTTTATTAATCAAAAAATTTTATATAAATAGTTAATTTATAATTTTTTCTTCAAAAGAATTATGTACATAAAAAATGTAATTTTGATGAAAAATTTAATTTACATCACTAATAATTGTTATAAGAAGAACTACTCAACTTTCGCAATGGAATGGGCACTATGAGAGATCGATAGCTTTGAAGTCTTCGATCTCTAAGGAGCTCATCTTCTTTTTGGAGTCCTCGTTCTGAAAGTTGGAGTATGAGAATATCATAGAATTGTGTGAGCATAATGATCTAGCAATTAACCAGATTCAAAGCAGACCTACAGGTAGTATAAGTTGTGTTATAAAGTACAAGCTTATATTTATGCTTTACATTGCTAGAAAGATGAGTGCTCATATTATTTATTTTCTTATGATTGAAACTTCTACAGAGATATATTTGAGTATCGATCGATGTGGGAAGCAATCGTGGAGGCTCCTTTCATGCAGCTTAAGGCAGACACTCCATCAGAAAGATTCATTGATATCACTAGTAACAGTAACAGCGATGAACAGATAAATTTTACATCACAAATAAACGTATAGCTTATTTCATTCAAAAGAATCTATTCATTCTAATTCATAAATATCATCCACTTTCATATGATTTTTTCATATAAAAAGTTTGATCTGGATCATAACTCATATTTGCTTTTTTATCATGTAAAAGGACAAAAGATATATATAGCTGCTACAAAAAATAGATGCAATTGCCTTACACAAAATCAAAAATTTAAATTTTATGATTTTTTTAAGTTTTAATTTTTTTACATATTGATGATGAAAATATTTTCATCATAAATAAAGGTATTTATGATAAAAATAAAATTTTTATCATAAATAATATTATTTATAATGAAAAATTTTATTGCAAATAATAAGTTTTATTTTTTTATTTTTAAATTTTTTAAGTACTTATGATGAAAATATTTTTATCATCAATAATCAAGTATTTATAATAAAAATAAAAGTTTCAACATAAATATATGATTATTTATGATGGAAAATTTTCATCACAAATAATAAGCAACTTTTGATTTTTTAAATATTGGTGATGAAAATATTTTTATCATAAATAATTGAGTATTTAGGATGAAAATCTTTTTTGATCATAAATACTTAATTATTTATGATAGAATATTTTTATCACAAATAATTTATAATTTTTGAATTTTTTAAAATTTTTATTTTTTTTAAAAATATTGATGATGAAAATATTTTCATCATAAATAATCAAGTATTTATGATGAAAATTATTTTTCATCATAAATACTTAATTATTTATGATGGAATATTTGTATCATAAATAATTTATAATTTTTAAATTTTTTAAATTTCTTATTTTTTTTAAAAATATTGATGATGAAAATATTTTTATCATAAATAATTGAGTATTTATGATGAAAATTATTTTTAATCATAAATACTTAATTATTTATGATAGAATATTTTTATCATAAGTAATTTGTAATTTTTGAATTTTTTAAATTTTTAATTTTTTTAAAATATTGATGATGAAAATATTTTCATCATAAATAATTGAGTATTTATGATGAAAATTAGTTTTAGTCACAAATACTTAATTATTTACAATATAATATTTTCATCATAAATAATCTATAATTTTTTAATTTTTTTAATTTTTTTATTTTTAAAATATTAATAATAAAAATATTTTCATCATAAATAAATGAGTATTTATGATGGAAATCATTTTTGGTTATAAATACTAAATTATTTATTACAAAATATTTTTATCATAAATAATTTATAATTTTTGAATTTTTTGAATTTTTTATTTTTTAAAATATTGATGATGAAAATATTTTTATCGTAAGTAATCGAGTATTTATGATGAAAATTATTTTTGGTTCTAAAAATTTATTTATTTATGATAGAATATTTTTATCACAAATAATCTATAATTTTTGAACTTTTTTAAAATTTCTTATTTTTTTTGAAATATTGATGATAAAAATATTTTCATCATAAATAAATGAGTATTTACAATGAAAATTATTTTTGATCATAAATACTTAATTATTTACCATGAAATATTTTCATTATAAAAAATTTATAATTTTTGAGTTTTTTAAATTTCTTATTTTTTTCAAAATATTGGTGATAAAAATATTTTCATCATAAATAATCAAGTAGCTATGATGGAAATTATTTTTGATCATAAGTACTCAATTATTTATAATAAAATATTTTTATCATAAATAATCTATAATTTTTGAATTTCTTATTTCTTTAAATATTGGTGATAAAATATTTTTATCATGAATAATCGAGTATTTATGATAAAAATTATTTTTGGTCACAAACACTCATTTATTTATGATGAGATATTTTCATCACAAAAATCTATAATTTTTGAATTTTTTATATTTCTCATTTCTTTCAAAATATTGATGATAAAAATATTTTTATCATAAATAATCGAGTATTTATGATGAAAATTATTTTTGTTCTCAAACTCTTATTTATTTACAATTGAATATTTTCATCACAAATAATCTATAATCTTTAAATTTTTTAAATTTCTCATTTTTTTCAAAATATTGGTGATGAAAATATTTTCACCATAAATAAATGAGTATTTATGATGAAATTTTTTTTTGATCGTAAATACTCAATTATTTATGATAAAATATTTTTATCATAAATAGTCTATAATTTTTAAATTTTTTATGTTTTTCAAAATATTGGTGATGTAAATATTTTCATCATAAATAATCAAGTATTTATGATGAAAATTATTTTTGATCATAAATACTCAATTATTTATGATAGAATATTTTTATCACAAATAATCTATCATTTTTAAATTTTTAAATTTCTCATTTTTTTTTCAAATATTGGTGATGAAATATTTTCATTGTGAATAAGATAATTCTGATGAAAAAATATTTTTCATCATAAATACTTAAATTTTTATGATAAAAATATTTTTATCATGAATATTTTGAAATTTAAAATTAAAATAAATGATGTATTATTTTTGATGAAAATATTCATCATAAATAATTTATATTTATGATGAATTTTTTTTTCATCGCTGACAGTAAACTATTTACGATGAAAATATATTTTTATCATAAATATTTTATTATTTATGATGAATTTAATTATTTACGTCGTAAATAATTCCATCGTAAAAATATTTTTTTCTTATCGTGATATTTTTTTTGTAACTCACTCATCATATGAGTAAGTAGACATCAATTGGTAATCACCTTATATTTTCTAATATTATGATCTTCTATTGGAGACCATCTGTACCTCAATGACTTATGCTCTATTATCATAATAACTTACTCATGTTATGAACTAAGTAAAAGTCTAATACATTACCTTAAATCTGCACAACAACTCATCTTTGGTTGTTTGCTCCATCAAATCCCACAAAGGCCAAGCTTCTTTAAAGCACTGCTTCAGCCAAACACAAATCTGATATGACATCTCAAGCTCGATGAATCTACTCATTAAACTTCAACCAAATTAATCATACGAAATAATAACAAAAATAGATGTCAAATAAGAACATGTAATTACAAAACCTACTTATTCATTTTCACTATGATGGAAAACTTATCTACCTTAATGGTTGGCTTAGGGTTAGGTTGGTTCGGGCCTCTTGCATGCATAGGGTCAATTGAACCCACACTGTCGGGTACATGAGGTGAAAGATTGATAGAGGACTCCACAGGCAATAAGCCATGCCCCTCAGTAGGTGGAGGTACGTTAAATAGCCTATAGATAGATTGTTGTGGTGTCTCCCAATATTCTCATCATGTTCATCTCCATCATGTTCATCTCAAAGCTGTTGTCAGGATACATCTCTTTCTCTACCACTCCATCCACTAAGTCTGGATGCTCCACCATGTGTCACTATCCCTATTCATATACAAAGGTTAGATGCATATATTTCATGAATCTAACTTAAGATCGCATATATTATTTGCAATAATATTATACATACCCACAATGTAGGCATAGATCAAATAGTCAAAATAAATATTTGATAAATTATGATCAAAATTATCTAAAATATATATAATTGTAAACAATCCAATATGATAGTACATAACACAGCAACTAAATTTAAATGTGAATAACAATATTATATAAATCAATCATTATCGCTATCAAGCAACTCAAACTCATTTTTTTTCTCATCAAACTCGTCATCGTCTTCAAATTCTTTTTCTTTTTTTCATCCTTTGCATCCTCTTCATCCTCCTCTTTTTTTTCCTCTTCCTCTTCTACAACCACTTCTTCTAGTCTTTTTTGCAACTTACGTGTCTCATCATCATTAAGCATTTCATATTAAGAGAAATCAACTAGCAAATTAGGTGCATCAAGTTCTTCATTAGCTCAAACTATAGATGAGTTTGTGATCTCATCCTCTTGATACACATCAATATCCAGAGATACATTATCCACTAAAAGAATATCAAAAGAATTTCTAGCTTTAGTTTTACATGCAGCCCACCAATCACATGTCTCCCTACTATTGCATGGATAAACAGTGTAATATATTGGTTGCACTCATCGTGCTGATACAAAAGGCTCATTGGTATTCAATCGTGATCTGTGGTGCACATCCACGAGACTATGATCATGTTGCACTCTTACGCATCTCTCAGCATGATACCAATCGCATCTAAAAATTTTACCTTCTACTCACATCATAAGTATTCACTCCCACTCTCCATAATTGCTTCAACTCCTCAATTAGTGGCCTTAGGAATACATCAATATTCATGTTTGAACTCTTCAGACCTGATATCACCATGCTTAAAAAAATGTACTACCGCTTAAGGCACATCCATGGAGGTAAATTGTATATTGTAATCAAAACAAACCAACATGAATGAGATGTTGATGAATGTCCAAAAGGATTGAACCCATCAGTATACAATCCCAAACGCACATTTCTGAGATTGGATGCAAAGTCAAGATGGGTTCTATCAAAATGCTTCCATGCCTCATTATCATATGGATGTGCTATAAAACCATATGCACACCTATTAATTTGAAGCATGCCAAGTCATATGTTATACTATTTTTTGTGACATAAATAGTCTTTGAAGCCTATTGGTTAGTGAGAGATATCGTAGTACTTTAAAAGGGACATTCTTTGCCCTTGCACCATGATTATTTCTCTTAGATTTCCACCGAGCATGACCACAAACATTGCATTCTATCTTTGCCTTATCTTCCAAATAATACAACATACACATATTAGGACACATCAATCTTTTAATAGCCAAGGCCAAGCTTTCCCATCATCTTTTTAATTTCATAGAAGTTATCTACTAGCATCTCATCTTCTAATAACAAGCCTTTGGCAATCGACAGGAGATGATTATAACAATTTTCATTCATATTGAATTCAGACTTACAATTTAAGAGTTGTGACACTGTAAATAGTTTGGTGTGCTTCCAACTACCCTCCCATAATGGCTCATCCACTACTCTCACCAAAGAATAGAATTTCTCAACATATGGATTCAGGGGTTCATGCACATTATAACCCTTCTCATTGGTGATCTTCATATTCAGTTGCAATTCTTAAAATTCTAGACCGAACTCTTCTACTACCAATCTTCTGTATGGATTAATATCATCTTCTAAAGATTTTTTGATGTGACTATAAGTCTCACCATGTAAAGTCCATATGGTATAATGCTCATCAAAACCTTTATAGTAAAGGTGCAAAACCACTTCATCTCTAATTCAAAACTTCAAGATACGATACTTTGAACATAGACATCTAATTCCATTTCTATCGACATTATTAGGTTGTGAAAATACAAACTGAAGGAATCTTTCAACCTCTTAAATTTGTCAGTGATATATCCATTTCTCAAGTGATTACGCATCCAATTACGATCACTGACATAATGTGTCCTTTTTACCTACATAAAATCAATGTACAGCCAGCACCTTTATCAATCTATTTGCTAAAAAGAAAAAAGAGTATACACTTTTGCCCAAAAAAAAAAAGAATTGATATAGTTTTCCCTATATTATCACATATTCAACCTACAAATGTTGTCAACAAACAATCCTCAATGAAATAATCACCTACAACTTAAGTGGCAGTCATGCAAGGACAAAAAATGTCATGAAATTTAGAACTACTTCTAAATTGATTCTAATTAAGACTTAAACCAATAAAAGAGAGTTTTGATCTATCTTAGCCTCCTTTCGCGACATGTGGTGGCTTCTGAAAGTAAAAAAAAATGGCCAGATATTTTTTTCCCTTTAGCAAGATATAGGAGAACCATGAATTGAAAATTTTGTAGCCAAAGAAGAATTCTTTTGATGGAAAATCTCCAAACCCTACAAAACATTATGCTTCTACCAAGATTAAGCTCTCAAAACCTCAAGGGACCAACTCCCAATGCCACAACTCGCACAAAACTCATATGCTTGAGACAAAACCCCAACTAGAACCTAAGAAACCCCTCCGATCTCTCTCAGGTGCCCTCCTTTCCCACAGATCTCGAAAAAAGAAAATGAAATGAAAACAGAAAAGAGAGAAAGGAAAAAAAATATCAATCTATGTGGGGAAAGGTGTTACCTTTCAATTTTTTCTATCTTTCCCATTTTTTTTCTAGTGATTTTCTCTATATTTGCCTAGGGTTTTTCCCTCTAGTTTTTCTATCATTAGTAGTTTCAATTGGGTGGGAGGCTTGGAGTGGCCAAATAGGAAAGCTTAGACAATGGTTTGGTTTTTGTGTTGGGTATTAATATATAAGAGGACTTTATGAGTTTCAATCAAATGGGAGACTAAGAGTGGCCATTATTTATATATAAGAGTATAAACAAGATAAATATAATATTAGTTAATTTAAAAATAGATTGATTAAGATAGTTGTTAGGCCATCCAAACTTTTAGAACTCAAATCCTCTCATCCTTCAATTATTTATATATTTTTATAAAATTTATACAATATATATATATATAATATATATATATATATATATATATATATATATATATATATAATAAGGGGGCATCTGAGAGGCAAGTCCCAAATCTGAACGAATGTTAATTTTAAATTTCAAATGTACCTCAAACTCTATAATGTATAATTAAGCGGATCATTTTTGGGTTTGGGATAAATCGGGTATCCAAAAAAAATCTGTCCAACTGTCATAATAAAGGAAACAACAAGAACACAAAACATGCAAAACTATAGTGCACATTTCCAGTTTCAAACTTCTTAAGTGAGTCTCGATCCTATCCAAATGGTAAAAACTAAATCAAGCTATGAAGCATTTGAATCTTAAAGAGTACATGACATAGGAAATCACAAATCTTATTATAGTGATATCTGCTTTGTAGTTTTTCATACCAATGCACTAAATCAGAAGCCTCTCCTAATACCAAGATGCTCATCATACCAGAGTTCTCAAAATCACTAACCATGATGTAGACATGTTGCTTTAACAAAGTGATAATTCTTTAAAATAAATAAGGAGAAGGCAACAAATACTACGTAATCAGCTAAGTACAAGAACATGGCAATAATAAATTATGAAGAAGATTCAGCTAGTAAATTCTCATTTGAACATTAATACAATGTGTTACTAGAACCTACAACTTAACTTTAAAAAATTACATCGGCATTTATGGTCAAAGAACAAATTTAAACACCAATTACTAAGAAGCTATTGAAATTAGACACCAATTTAAACAAAAAATGCTGGAATAGAAAAATCCTAATTTTTGAGAAAAAAATCCTAAATGATTGAAATTGAGAAATCCTAATTTTCAAAAAATCTAATGGAAACACATCTCGATGGAAAAGAGAGAGAGAGAGAGAGAAGGGTGGCTCACTTGTGGAATGAGTGAAACTTGCGGCATGCTTTATGCTGGTTGAACAGTGCTCTTTGGTGCCTGTTTAGTGGCTGGTTGAATGATTCGATGTGCTATGTGCTGGTTCGATGAGGGTCACTTACGTGAAGTGTGCTCATCTCTTGCTCACCTCGCATCTTTCAACAGTGTCATTTGTGAGCTGCTCACCTCCTGCTCATTCGTTGGAGAGTTGGAGGGGTGGTGGAGTGGAGGGAGAGGTGGATGGTTTGTTCTTCAATTAGAGAGAGAGGGGCGATCTGATGAGATCTGAATGGGTTAGAGAGAGAGGGAGGGGTGGAGGGATTCTTTTGATTTAATTTCTATAAGAGATCAGTATGTGGCACTAATTTTGCCAATGAGTTTTATTTTTATGTCAGTAAGGGAATCTATAAGTGACATTCACTTGGTACTAGATTTCAATATCATTAAGAGATTTCTAAGAAAAATCCCTCTCTAATATATTCTTTTTACTTTTAAAAATATCTTATTAGCACCAAGGATTCATCCTTTGATAAATCTCTAAGAGACAGAACTTCCCTTACAAATCCCTTGGTGAAAATAATAAGTAATCAGTCACTGATTCCTTACAGATCATCGAGGAATTTCCAAGGGTAGTAAATCCTTCACAGATTGCTTAAAGATTCTCTAGTGAAACTGGATTTTGAATGCAACTTAACATCTCCTGAAAATCCCTTTCTAATCCTTCAATGATTTTTCGAGAGATAGATCCCTTAGTGATATCTCTTAGTGAAATGTTGATTTCTAGTAGTGCTAGAAGTAAAGACATACTCAAAGAATCTCCATCTTGCTTGAAGTTTATTAAGTCAAATAGATCAAAACCTTTCTCACTTTCTCTTCCTCACTTGCCCCTAATGGTATCAACCTTTACAAACACCAATCAAGTCTAAGCAATTTTTGAAGTTGGTAATTGGAAGTGGATTTATTAACATATTAGCTAGTTCATTGCAGTGGCTGTCTTCTAAACTAAGAGTAAAGATATTTCTTGTCAGCGATTGTCATTTATCTAAGTCACTTGCATAATCAAAACTAATATAGCCTATAATACTATTAATTAATGTGCTACTATGATAAACTAAGCCAACATTTGTAGAGCCATTCAAATATCCCATAATACATTTCATAGTTGGCTAATGTATCTTTCGAGGATTGCCCATGTACCTGCTAACTATAGTAAATAGTATGTGAAATATTGGATCTAGGGCAAATCATTGCATATATCAAGCTATCAATTATACTAGCATATGGAACATGTGACATATGCTCCATCTCCTTCTTAGTTCACAGTGATAATGAGCAGATAATTCAAAATGTGCAGCCAAAGAAGTACTGTCCAATTTGAATCTATCCATACCAAAACATTCAAGCACCTCCTCTATAGATCTCCATCCCAAAATCTTCTCTACCAGACACAAATCCTTCATTTCAAATTCACCACTCAAATGAACTTTCAACTAGTTGATTTCAGATTTATCCTTAGTTGTAATCAATATATTATTAACATACAATAGCAAATACATAGAGAAATTATTGGTAAGTTTTCTTTGATAAATATAGCTATTATGATTTTTGATAGAGCCATTATTAACCATAAAAATGTGAAAACTTTTATACCATTGCCTAGGTAACTACTTCACACCATATAAAGAAGTTTTCAACAGACAAACAATTCTCTTTATCTAGAATAAGAAATCTTTCCAACCATGACTGCTCTAACTTATCATACAAGAAGGTGGTTTTGACATCAAATTACTTAAGCTCTAAATTAAATGCACAAAACATAGCTAGTAAAACACGTATGGAGCTATGCTTTACAACAAGAGAGAACACTTCATGAAAGTTCACTCTCACCTTCTGAGTATAGCCTTCTGCCATTAAGCGTGTCTTGAACCATGCTACCTTAGCCCCAAGAATGCCTTCTTTCTTCTTGCAAACCCATTTATAGTCTAATATATTTTTATCCTTGGGCAGCTGAACTAACTTTCAAGTATAATTTTCCTGAAGTAACTCAATTTCTCTATCCATAGCTGTGATCTATTTTGCAAATTCCTTGCTTCTCACTATATCCTGAGATGAGAAAGATGCCTCACCCTCAATACTATCCAACTACTACATAGAATGAACTAAAAACACATATCATAAATGTGGCCTAATCTGCCTCTTCTCCATAGCAATAGTAATACTGTACTGCTGTTGCTATGGTGACACATCATTCTACATAGAATCTTGCATCTCTATCTCATTGGACTGAATTGGAGAATTTTGTGACACTCTCCCTATAGCTTTAACATCAACTTCCATTTATTTACTGACACCATGATTTATAACGACACTATCAATAGATTCCTTCTTTGGTTCAACATAATAGACTGATAAAAAGTAATATCTCTACATATTAATTTTGGATGATCTAGAATAATCTTTACACCATAATTTATACCCCTCAGCCAATTTGTGTAACCTAAGAATATGCATCTTTGTGCATTCGGTTCAAGTTTATCATCATTCACATGAATATATGCAGAGCAACTAAATATTCTTGAACTAGAATAATTAATAGAGTAATCAGACTATACCTCATGTAGAATCATATACTCAGTTATAGTTGATGGAGATCGATTTATCATATGTCATGCTGTATTAACTGCTTCAACATAAAAGATTTTGTTGAGTTTAGCATTTGAGAGCATACATCAAGCTCTTTTCATAAGTGTATTATTCATCCATTCTACAACTCTATTATGTTATAGTGTTCCTTGTACAACATGATATCTCACTATATCTTTATTCTTATAGAACTATCAAATTCACCCGAATAGTACTCCAAGCCATTATTGGTCTCAATGTTTTAATCTTTTTTCAGATTTGCTTCTTAACCAAACTTTCCACTATTTGAATTTAGCAAACACTTCATCCTTGTGTTCAAAAAAAACACACAGAGCTTTCTAGAATAATCATCCATGGATATCAAAAAATAATGATATCCACTCCTCGATTCAATTATAGGAGAACTTGAAAGGTTTGAATGTATATAATCTGACATATCCTTGGTAGTGTGAATATCAAAATTGAACTTTATCTTACACTATGTGCTACATACATAATGTTCACAGAAGTCCAAATTTTTGACACTTGACGATCTCTTTATGTAGTTTTTTATTTTTATTTTAAATTTTTTATAATTTTAATTTAATATAATAAAATAATAAAATTTATTTATAAGTTTATTATATAAATTTTTTATTTTTATTTTTAATTTATAAAAAATATTATAAATATAAATTTAAAATATGTATTCATAAATTATTTTTTTTAAAAAATATGTGTAACTTATTAGCGATAGAATTATTTTTAATAAAATATTGGTCATCAAAAATATTTTATTATGATAAAAAATTGATTGTAAATAAAATTTTTAATAAATTTAATAATATTAAAATTTTATATAAAATTAATAATGATAAAAATATTTTTATCTTAAATAATTGATATTTATTAGTGATAAAAATTTACATCAAAAATTATTGTATTTACGATGTAAGCTTTACATCGCTAATATTATTTAAATTTGATTTTCAAAAAAAAATATTATTAAATTAATAGCTATGAAAATATTTTCATCGCTAATAATTACATTTGTGATGAAAAATTTACATCACTAATATTTTTATAAATTTGATTAATTAATAGCAATAAAAAATTTTCATTGCAAAAAATCATATTTGTGATGAAAATTTTTCATCGTAAAAAATTTTTAAAAATTTGATTTTCATAAAATTTTTTAATTAAATTAATAGTGATGAAAATATTTTTATCGTTATTAATTTATTATTTATTTGTGATGTTAAATTTTATCGAAAATATTTTTTTTTATGACTAAAATTTTTCATCATAAATAATTTTCAAAAAATAAATTTTATTAATGATGAAAAGTTTTTGTTACAAATAATCGATTACTCATGATAATTTTTTTTTTCATCATAAAATATTATCAATGATGTGATTATTTGTGATAAAATATTAATGATGAAAATTTTATCGCTAATAACTATTAGCGATGAAAATAGATTATTAGCGATAAAAAATTTTCATCGCTAATAACCTATTTTGTTGTAGTGAGGAGTTAACAGTGATCAGATTCTATGAATATCTGATAAAGGCTGTGCTGGGATGCGACATAATGCATGAATATCAAAATGAGTTCGGATCTCTTTGAAAAGATCATCTTAGGTTCATAATAGATTCCAAAGATTAGATAGAGAGAGAAAGAGAGAGTAGAGAGAGACATAAAAGAGGAGAGAGAGATAGGAGAGAGAAAATTCTCCCTCTTTCTCCCCTTTTTTTCCTTTCTTTCTTTACTTTTCTTCTTCTTCTTCTTTTGTTGTTTCTTTTTTTTTGTTCTCCCTTTTCCTTTGGTCGAACAGGGAAGAGAAATAGGGTGGTGGTTTGTGCTCCAGTAGGTGCAGCGGCACAGCTGAAGGTCCGGCAACGGGCGGTGAACCGCTGGTTGACAGTGGTAGAGCAAGGGATGGCCAGCGACAAGTGATCGGCCCACAAAAGAAAAAACAAAATACATGAAAAAATAGGGGACCACCCCCTTTTCTTTGATTTTTCTGATCATCAGCGGCCAAAACCTCTGGAGAAGAAAGCAAGGAGGTCGGGGGGTCATGTTCCATCGCTATGGCACCACGGACAGCAATGCTAATGGCCGAAAAAAGGAAGAAGAAGGCTCATTCAAACAGGAAAAGATAGGGGTTCTTATTTGATGGCTTTTTCGGCAAGTCCAATGGTCGCCAGCTGTGCATGATGTCTTAGAAAAGAGGGGAAGGAAGAGAGGAAAGAAGGTCGGAGCTTGCCTCAGGCTCCAATGACATCTCTGGCTCCAATTTTCGACAAGCAAGGGTCTAGAAATCTGACATAAATCAAGAGAAATGGAGAGAAAAACCTTGGTGATTTCTAATGGAGATTCATAGGAGAGGGAGAGAGAGTTTTATAGGATGGAGGGGAGGTTGAATCTTAGCTGGATTTGGTTTCCTCTCTGATCTATTCTCGTGGAAGAAGACTAGCTCCCGATGGGAGTCTTCAATATTCTCTTTTCTTTTTTTTTTGTTTTCTTATTCATGCCCTGAGATTCATGTAAGGGGAAATTTTTGAGGCTGGGTATTACATTAAATTAAGAAAAATGTAGGAAACAAAAATAAAAAATTTCAATTATGAAATAAAAAAATAAAATTTGAGCATATAATTTGTCCTACCATTTGCCTTCCCTTTACTATCCTAGATAATGAGTTAAAGTGTTAGAGATAATTGGGACAATTAAAGACTTACAAAAGGTGATCCACAATTGGTTTAGAATGCAAATTGTTAGTGATAAAAATCAATAATTTTCTGCCATTCCCTTCAAAATATCACCTAGAAATCAGAATTTTATAGAACCAAGTCCTAAGTAGATTACATATGGTCTTTTTTATCCAATTAAGCAATTATAGCCAATGTTTAACCAAAACTCTATTAGTATTTATCTTGATAAGTTTAGATTACTAATGCAAGAGTCATGTCTTCAATTTTTCATTCATTCCTTTAACATGCTTCATTAGCTAATTTGGCATGACTTTTTTTTTTATAATAAAATAATGAAATCTACTGACTAATGATACAAAAATGAAATTAATCAAATAATATAAGAACTATTTTTCTAGTTATCTTGTTTGTCTTATTTGTTTTTCTACTTTTATCTAGTAGTTTCTATAGCATTAGAAATTTCTGAAATATTGGATGACTTCATAATCCTTATATTATCTAAATATCTATATGTATATATATATATTTTTTTGTAAGAAAAAGGAGATATGAATTTAGATTCTTTTAAAAAAATATCAGATACATCTAGACAAGTAGAGGAATTATTGAAATGTATGCAAAAGAAGAAAAAAATTAAAGCAATAGATAACAACTCCAAATTAATATATGCAAAAGTTTGTCAATGCCATTGAAAAATGTTTTATTAGTTCAAGAAATGAGATGGAAACTCTAATACTTCATAGCATGTTGTCTTTTTTGTAGACAGATGAAATCTTATAAATCATGAATCTCTGAGGCATGTAACTTAGAAATCACGGATTAACACATTGTAGAGTTGAAAGAAGAGATAAGTGAGATGAATATTCAAAAGGCCTGTAAGATTTAAAAATATATTAAATAAAAAATAAATATGTAATGGACTCAAAATTAATTGTTATAATTCTAGTAGTTAAAATAAGATTCGAAAAGATAAAGGCACACTTTAAATAAATAAGCCAATATATTTTTTGAAAAATTTAGTATTCTACTATAAGTTGAGAAACCACAAAAATAAAAATATTAATAAGTATAATATGATAATTATGAAAGTTCCAAATGATAAACAAAATGGAGACAATGTTACTTCAAAAAATAGTAAAACAGCTCAAATTAAGTTTTATTGACTTGACTTGGATAGTCAGACCTAACTTATAGAGTAAGACTTAAGAGTTGGACATAGTTTAAGGTCTAAATTAAGGGATTAGTTTTGGATCTTATCAAGTTGGACTTGATCCAATTAGATCTAGAGGTGCCCTATTTGATATCTGGGTCTAGCTTGGATATAGTTTTGATTAGTCTTGAAAGTAGAGCAAATATGATTTAAACCGACCAAGCATAGTGCTAACTGGTTGTCTATGCTGAAGCTGGTCCCCTATGTCTTCCGAAAGATGAGCTTACATGTGAGTCTGCAGTTGTTACTGGTGCTTAGATTACTGAAGCAGCCATAAAGAAGATTAATGATGGGCCATTCCAAGTAAAAGTTACAAAACAAATATTTTTGGCCGAGGTGAATGCTATGAATTGCAAGAAATTTTTGATGTAGGGATTTCAACAAAAGCAGGATTTGATGGTGATGATTTTGAAAAGAAATATGTTACTTGTATGTCCAAATTAAGGGATACTATTGTGCTTCCTTGTCAGCAAATGGAGAGGATTCAATAAACTACACGATGCTATTATCTCATTTTTTTCCTTTTAGGTATTCAAAAGGTTGCTCAAGGAGACAGGCGAATATCATTCCACTTGACTTCTCTCCCATGTACATGGTAGAACCTCAAGTTTGGTAACTTGGTTTCATATTCCAATGTGTGTGCAGTGAATGTGCAAACACATTAAGGCTTCAATCAAATAAGTGCCCTAAATGTCTCCAACCTATTGAAACAATAATGGAGATATCAAATAAAAGACAAGGAGAAAGAAATACAGAGTATATATTGAAGCATAAATGGTTGCATTAACCAATTGATTTTGAGTTGCTAGCCTGGTAACCCCGGCAGTTTCCTTGTTCCTATTGGCATCTCTTGGATCTGTGCATATATTATCATATTGACCTGGTGTCTCTATTCTCTACATTTTTATATTCGCATGTGTATGTGCCCATTATATATAAATGTCTATATTTTGTATTTCAGGATTTTGAGTTTCAGTTAGAAGAGTTTATATAAGCAACTCAGGAACAGAAAAATTTTTGTATGAATTTGTGTAGTATTTATATGTGTATTAGAATTTCATGTGAATATATTTCAAATAATTTTAATTTTTTTCTTGCCTTAACTACGTCTCATGTGACCCTGATCATTGTGCGTAGAAACAAACCTCTTGCTTTTTGCTACGTGTATGTAAATATGATTGCAAGCTATGTTCTGTTTGGAAGGGATATGATGTCTGTATATGCATTATATTCTTGGCTTACCTAGCTCAACAAGGCATGAACATAACCTACCCTAATATAGAGCCTCAACTTTTTTTTACTCTATTATAGTACATATCTTTTTATATTTCAACTATATAATGAATATCTAATCCTTCTAGATATTTCTAATGCATGATGTCTACATTAGGGAGATTATATGGACTTAGTTTATAAGATTTCTAAAGAACAAGTTATCAGGTTCCACTGGAGAAACAAGCCAAAAAATACAAAAAAAAAAAAGAAAAAGAAAAATGATATATTTCACTTTAATAAAAATGACCTTTGGTGATATTTTTAAGTACCGCTATATGCCAAAAAATGCCACAAATAGCTTTTTGATATTTTTGTGATATTTTCTTATATACTATCTTAAGATGGTATTGATAATTAATTATTAATATTTTTAAAAAAAATAATGATAAAAATTTTTATTTTTGCGGCATATGTGAGTACCTTTAAAATTTCAAACTCGTCATATGTAAGTGTTTTTAAAGTTTTAATATCGGTATTTTATATATATCTATAAAAATTATAAAAAATAAATTATATATCTTAAAATTGAAATCAAGGGAGGATTCAAACCAGCAATCTCTTATTTGAATTGGTAAGCTCTTAACCACCATACTATAATTCAGATTATTAGCATAAAAATAGTTTATTTAATTTATTAACATATATTCATATCATTAAATAAGTATTTGATGTATATTTAATATGTAATATTTTAATCTTTTAAAATATTTTTATTTTTCACAAAAATAAAAATGAACTTAATTTATTTAATTCTTTTTGTTTAAGGTTTTATTGTCAAAAATATTTAAAAATTAATTTTGTGCATCTCCATATTCATATATATAATTTTTTCATAAATTCTTTAAAAATATATAATTTATGATTACTTTTATTAATGCTATAATAAAAAGTAATAATGATTTTTGAAGCAAAAAATGTTAATATTCTTTTATTATATTTTTATGCTTAATATTTTAATATAAGTCCGATCAAACCAATAACCTATATATAGTAATGCTAAGAATATATGTGGACAATAACTTATTTGATTGGATCGGTATAACTAAACCAATCTTGATATCAAAATTAACAATTTAAGATTTAGCGACAATTCTTTAAAATCTCATAAATTATAATATTATTTATTAGTAAATTAGTTAAATGCCATAATAGCAATTCTAGTTTCGAGCATTTCAAGTTATATGCTGTAAAATATAAATTTATAGTGATATTTATAATAAAGTACCGTTAATAAAAATACTTATTAAAAGATGGCAGTATTTTTACTATAATATAGTAAAAAAAATTAGTGGCATACAATAAGAAATGACATAAGTAATTTGCCATAAAAAAATATTTTTGTTGTAGTGTTCAATTATTAAATTAAAGAAAAAAGTCCATACTCTATATTCATATATCAATGCTCACAAACTCCAAAATTAATTATTATCATTAAAATATTAATATTCACCAAAGGGGAAGGAAATGAAAAAAAACTGCTTCCCTTTGTTTTTGAGGTATGCTAGAAATACTTTAGTCCATTCAGGAAGTATTTGTGATGTAGGTCAAAAATATGTGACCTATAGTTATTTGACTCTGAAACATCTTATATCTAGTTTCACCATTGAATACCTCAAAATGTGTGTAAACATGGACAAACATCATTCGAACTAAAGATAGTTACAGACGTAAGAGAAACAATGTTGAAACATGCTCGAGGACCAATATCCAGCACCCTTCACTACCACAAGTCCTCATGTGGTCTTTAGATCTCTCAAAGATGTTTGAGATGACTTTTCAATGCATTTTCAGATCTCAGACAAGAAAGTTGTGTCCATTTTACTAAAAATCTATCATGTTGATGTCTCGCGGCTGAAGTTCAGCTTACTTTGCCATTCCACAAAATTGTTTGGTTAAGGACAATTTTTCTAGACTTCTGGTCTTTACTTGTTCTCTTCTAGAAGCCTCTGTTCATTAGTTTATATGTCCTACAAAACCTAGAAAACAACTTTTTGTTATTTTATTTTATTTTTCTTTTTAGGAAAGCTATATCATATAGAAATAGAAGTTCTATGAGGCTTACGAACCCATCCTTATAAATATTCCAACACCTTGATGATTAAAAAAAGTTTGTAAAGCTTGTCTTTTTAGTGGGTGCACTCTGGTATTCTCTTTCTACAAGTAGATTCCATGCAATCCTAGTGCATTATGTAGAATGATAAAATGACCAATTGGTGGAATTCTTAGAAATAATTAGAAATTACCACTTGTCCCTTCTTCTAGTTTCTTCATTAGCCTCTAGATCCTCAGCTTTTCATTTTTCATATTGATAACTGCTTTCAAAATCTTATGTTTAGATATACTTTTATGATATAAATTGTTTTAGTTTTCCACAAGGAAACTTTGAAGGCTCCCAACCTACATGCCACTATAAGCAAGAAAAAATGCCCCAAATACTTTTAACACCTTATCTGTATTTTATGGCATTTTTCTATGGGACGTCTTAAGATGGTGTCCATAATTAATTATCAATAGTTTGGGAACTATCTCTTTTTTTTTTTGCGGCAATAAAAAGTGCCCTTAAAGATTCAATATCATCATTTTTTTCTGATT
This sequence comes from Elaeis guineensis, assembly GCF_000442705.2. NCBI lineage: Eukaryota > Viridiplantae > Streptophyta > Magnoliopsida > Arecales > Arecaceae > Elaeis > Elaeis guineensis. Next base: position 111,020,358 of record NC_025997.2, on the reverse strand, counting down.
TTTTATAGTACTTATATAGGCCGATAATAAATTATATGTGACACATTAGGATAGCTAGCAAAAGTTTATATACCGATGGTGTCACGGCCCAGCCCATAGGGGCTCTTGGGCCTGGCAAACCTTAGAGAGCCCGAAAGAGCCCCAATGGGAGGAGGACGAAGACTCCTAACCGGAGTCTTCTTCCTCTCCGACTCTGATAAAATCAGATCGATAGAGTCCGACTTAAGTTAGGATAACTCCCCTATAAACCTCTCCTTCCCTCCCTTAGGTCTCTACAATAGGATTTTGGAGGGATTTTTAGGAGATTGGAGAGATTTTTCAAGAGGATCCGCGGGCTCTTGAATGGGAAGAAGGGGGTTCGCCGGAGCTCTTGTCGGCCGCTGGAGCAAGGTAAGCTCCTTCCCTACTCTTCTTCCTTTCAGGATTTTTTTTTTCGTCGGCAAGTGACGGCAAGCTGTTGAATTGGAGAAGAACAGGGCCATCCTTGTTTTTCTTATTTTCGTTCCCTGTGTGCCGCCAGCAACAGCCGCCGTTGGGGCTGTCGTTGGGCTTGTGGTTTCACCACCATTGGGGACTGCCAAGGGTGGCTGAAGTTGGCCTTCCTTGGCCACGTGAGGGGGAGAGGAGATGAGGGGATCGGGTCCCCTATTTTGGATGAGAAGAAGAGAAGAAGAGGTTCTTCTCTCTCTCTCGTTTCAAATAATTAAAAAAAAAATTGGGGACAAGGGTGAAGATCCTGATAAACCTTAATAGAAGATTTTAGAAAATTAATTCAATTAATTTGATTTATTTTGTAATATTGATTTAATAGGAGAACAGTCCATCGAATAGGAGGGCAGTGAGTAGGATTTCTGACATCAAGACCATAAGACAGTGAGTTTGATTTACCACTGATTAAGGTAAGAATCTCCATACATGATCATCACTATATATATGCTATGTTACCGTTGGTATTGCATCATTGATTTTGCATTGTTGGATTTATGATCGATGAATTTGCTATGCTTGAAACACCGTTATTTGTTTATATGATTTTTAAGCATGAGTATGGGTTATGTCAATATATATGTATTCATGATTGAAGGCATGATTATATGAGCATGATATATTTATTTTGATCACACTGTAAATCAAAATTGATTTGATAAAATTAATATATAATAATAAAATAAAAAAGATATGGTTTGGATTAGCCTCGTTATCTAGAACAGCCTGCCAGGAGCTTATGCCTAGGACAGCTCCATGGGCTTATATATGCATTAGCCCGCCAGAAGCTTATGTCTGGAACAGTCCGCCAGAAACTTTTGCCTGAGACAGTCCCATAGGCTTATATGTGGATCAACCGATCAGAAGCTTATGCCTAAGACAGCCTATCAGGAGCTTATGCCTGGGACAGCCTTGAGAGGTTTATGAGTGAAAATTTGATCGGATGGAGATTGAGGCATGGTTGAGGTTAGTCCAAAGCCGAAAAAGGATAAAAGGTTATCAAACTGAAGTTGCGAAAAGATGAATCAGATGTTAAGATCTTGTAAATCAATGTGGAATAAAGGCCTCACTTGATGATATATGATGATCTATTGTTAAATGCATATTTATGCCAGTGTTTGAGTTATTTTATTTATATATGAGTCTTCATGAAATTGTATTGGTATTAATATATTTCTCACCTTATCCATTAGTCGGATGTACATGTGCAGTGATTCTTACTGAGCTGAAGAAGCTCATATTCCTTTGTTGTTGTTTTTTTTTTAGACTCGCAGGATGCTTAGTTCGGATGGATTGGGTGAGAGCAAACAAGAATTGAAGCTTTTAGTAGTTTAGCTAGTTTAAATTCTCTGATACCAATAAATATTTGAATGATTGTAGTTGAACAAAGTTTACTATTTGATTTGGAGTTGTGACTCGATTGATTTGTTTGGTATTTATTGGTTATTTAAAATTTTTAAGTTTATAATTATTTAGGCCTTACATGATCTCTAGGGCACTACTCTAGGGATTGTGTGGCTGTGTCACATGGCCAACCTAGGTGCTAGGTTCGGGGCGTGACAGAGTAGTATCAGAGCATAGATTTTAGGAATCCTAGGGTTCACTTTAGGGAGAGTGTATGTGGGTAGACTTTTAGATTAGAATAAACTGATATGAGACACATTCATAACACATGCATAAACAAAATCTTGACTTAAGTGAAACTGTGTAGGTTGATATGGTGCAAGAGACTGAACGTGGGCGTAATCGGAGATCAACTCAATTTGCTAATGGCTCAATGCTTGGAAGCCTACTATGCAGCAAAAAAATGCCCCACCCTTACCAGTTAATGATACATCGCAACGAGAACATCCCATCGAGCCTGCTGAAGTTACTCTCGAGATAGAAACCCCAGGTGAACCTGAAATTCAATCTGGAGAACAAGTTACTGTAGCCCAGTTAATACAAGTATTGGTTCAACAATAAGTTGCTGCGAGGAAGATATCAGAAGAATATTAGAGATGCAGCAGGGACAACAATAGCAAATCATACAACAACTATTTCAGGAGCGATAGTCACAGCAGCAACAAGAAGCTGGAAACCAGTATGAGCGTCAAATTAATTTGATAAACTTCAAGAAATATGCACCACCGACATTCTCAGGAACCTCAGATCCTATGGAAGCAGAAAGTTGGCTAAAAGTGATAGAGAAAGTTTTTCATGCTCTAAGATGTCCTATTGAGGAAAAGGTCACTTTTGCCACTTTCATGTTACAAGGTGAGGTAGCCTATTGGTGGGAAATGGAGATCGAAAAGATGGGGCCGAATGATGCACCTTTTACTTGGGAAGAATTCAAAAAGATCTTTTATGAGAGATGTTTTTCTCAGAGTGTTCGACTCCAAAAGTTTTGAGAGTTCAATCGGTTGGTATAGGGCCATATGTCAGTTGCCCAATATGTGGCCAAATTTGAAGAATTGTCGAGATATGCCCGTGCACTGATAGCTGAGGAAAGTGTTCGAGCTAGAAAATTTGAGAATGGACTAAGAGATCGAATCCAGCAACTAGTGACTGTGTTTGAGCTGCCTACTTATAAAGAAGTTGTTAACAAATGTCTAATAATAGAAAAAGGACTTAATGATGTCCAAGTAGCAAGAGAGAAAAGTATGATGAAAAAGAGCTGAGCAAATGATTCTCAAGGTCAAAGTAACAGAACCTTCAAACCAAAAACCCCAAAACCAAACCAAGCTACTGCTGAAGGTAAATCGCAACCTCAAAGAAGCATTACATATTACAGATGTGGAGGATCCCATCTTAAACGAGATTGCACATGGCCTGAAGGACAGTGTTACAAATGTGGATGAGATGGCCATAAAGTAATTGCATGTCGTAATGAGAGAGAATCTCAGAAACAGCAGATGCCTCAATATTTTTAGAATACCCCTGCAAATCAGACACCTCAAGATGTACAAAAACAAGATGGGGGACAACAAAAGCCAAGGACCCAAGGATGAGTCTATGCATTCATGCAACAGGATGCTAATGCTTCTAACTTAGTGGTGATAGGTACTGAATCGATCCCTAATTCTTTTTAGTACACATGTCATGGAATATTATGAATACATATGGACATATAGCCATAGATGATGATTGTAGTAGCATGTAATTATCTGACAGGTATGATTAAAATATCATCCAACAATATCTATGCTCTGTTTGATCCTGATGCTATCCGCTCCTTTATATCAACTAGTTTTATTAAGAGGACTAATGAGTTGTCTTTCATACCTTTAGAAAATGATCTCTGTGTCTCTATGCCAAGTGGAGATGTGATCTGGGTTAATTCAGTTTGCAAAGATTGTGTTCTGAGTATTGAGGATAGAGAGATGAAAGCAGACTTATTAGTCCTAGAGATGCAAGACTTTGATTTGATCTTGGGGATGGATTGGTTAGCAGTGTATCATGCCACGATTGATTGCTTTAAAAAGACAATAAGGTTTCAAATCTCAGATTAGTCAGAGTTTAGTTTTGTGAGTAATAAATTCTTCTTCCATCAAAAGTTTATCTCAGCTATTTGTGCCAAGAGACTCCTTAGAAATGGATGTGAAGGATTTCTAGCCACTGTATTAGACACTCAAGATAAAAAGCTCAAGTTAGAGGATATTCCTATTGTGAAAGAATTTTTTGATGTTTTCCCAGATGACCTATCCGGATTACCTCCTGATCGAGAGATTGAGTTTTCTATTGATTTAATTTTTGACACTAGTCTAATTTCTAGAGCTCTTTATCGAATGGCTCCAGCAGAGAACTGAAGGAATTAAAAAAGCAATTACAAGAGCTATTAGACAAAGGATTTATTAGACCTAGTGTATCACCTTGGGGCGCTCCAGTGCTATTTGTGAAAAAAAAAGATGGTAGTCTTTGGCTTTGTATAGACTATCAAGAATTAAATAAGGTAATAGTATGAAATACATATCCTTTACCAAGAATCGATGATTTATTTGATCAATTGCAAGGGGTACAAGTCTTCTCAAAAATTGATCTTTATTCTGGCTACCACCAATTGAAGATATAGCCTGGAGATATATCAAAAATAGCCTTTCGAACTAGATATGGGCATTATGAGTTTTTAGTCATGCCCTTTGGTCTGACTAATGCTCCTGTAGCCTTCATGGATCTCATGAATCGAGTGTTTACACCATACTTAGATCGATTTGTGGTTGTCTTTATTGATGATATTTTAATCTACTCAAAGAGCCCACTCGAGCATGAAGAGCATCTGAGGATAGTATTGCAAACTCTTAGGAGAAAGAAGCTGCATGCAGAACTATAAAAATGTGAGTTTTGGTTGGATAGTGTTACTTTTCTCGGGCATGTCATCTCCAAAGATGGTATTTCAGTTGACCCAAAAAAAGTGGAGGCAGTAGTTGAGTGGAGCCAACCTACTAATGTATCGGAGGTGCGTAGCTTTTTGGGGATGGCTGGCTACTACCGAAGGTTTGTGGAAGATTTCTCTCGTATTGCTATGCCCCTATCCCGTCTAACACAGAAACAAGTAAAGTTTGAATGGACAAATGAATGCGAGTAAAGCTTTCAAGAGTTAAAAAGATGACTAGTGACTTCTCCAATTTTAACTATTCCATCTGGGATGGAAGGTTTCACTATCTATAGCGATGCTTATCGTAAGATCTCGGTTGTGTTCTAATGCAAAAGGAAAAAGTGATAGCTTATGCCTCCCGACAATTGAAGTCATATGAGCAAAATTATCCTACACATGACTTAGAGTTAGCAGCTATGGTTTTTGCCTTAAAAATATGGAGGTATTATTTATATGGAGAGCATTATGAGATTTTCACAGATCACAAAAGTTTAAAGTACATCTTTACTTAGAAGGAGTTAAACTTGAGGCAAAGAAGATGGTTGGAGCTATTAAAAGACTATGACTTGACAATAAGTTATCATCCAGGGAAGGTGAATATTGTAGCCGATGCTCTAAGTAAAAATTTTTTTGGTGAATTGGCCGCTTTGATTACCTCATAAAAGCCTATATTGCTAGATTTGGAGAGATCAGGAATTGAAATACGATTATATGATCCTCAAGTTCAACTTGCAAATCTTTTCGTACAACCTACCCTGATTGAAAGGATTAAGTCAGCTCAAAAAGAAGATTCAGAGCTACAAAAGATTAGAAGAGCTGTGGAATCCGATATACAAACTAAATTTTGGATACATATGGATGGTTCATTAAGGTTTGGTAACAGGCTATGTGTTCCCAAAGTTTCAGAATTATAGGATAAGATCTTAGAGGAGGCTCATAGTTCAGATTACACCATGCACCCAAAAGGCACTAAAATGTATCAAGATTTAAAAGGAAACTTTTGGTGGTCTGGCATGAAAAGGGATATTGCACAATTTGTGACCCAGTGTTTGGTATGTCAACAAGTAAAAGCCGAACATCAAAGATTAGCAGGACCATTGCAGTCTCTTCTTATTCCTCAATGGAAATGGGAGCATATTACTATGGATTTTGTGACTGGTTTACCTAAAATACTTTGAAATAATAATGCTGTATGGGTAATTATGAATCGATTGATGAAATCAGTTCATTTCTTACCTTTCCGAGTTGGTCTCTATTTGGAAAGATTGACAGGCTTGTATATAGAGTAGATAGTGAGATTGCATGGGGTACCAGTTACTATTATATTAGATCGAGATAGTAGATTTATTTCACAGTTTTGGAAGAGCCTTCATAAAGCCCTTAGTACCAAGTTAAATTTCAGTACAGCATTTCATCCCCAAATTGATGGACAATCAAAACGAACTATTCAAATTCTAGAAGATATGCTGAGGACTTATGTCATAGACCTAGGTGGTGCATGGGATAATCACTTATATTGGTTGAATTTGCTTATAATAATAGTTACCAAGCAAGCATTCAGATGGCTCCTTTCAATGCATTATATGGAAGAAAGTGTAGATCGCCTATTTGTTGGGATGATGTGGAAGAAAGAAAGTTGTTGGGACTAGAAATAGTGCAACAGATAGTGGATAAAGTACACATGATCCAGAAACGGCTTCATACAGCTCAGAACAGGCAAAAGAGTTATGTTGATAATAGAAGAAGGGAGTTGGAATTTCAAGTAGGTGATCATGTCTTTTTGAGAGTTTCTCCCACGAAAGGTGTAATGAGATTTGGAGTTTGTGATAAGTTGAGTCCAAGGTATATTGACTTTTTTGAAATTTTGGACAGAATCAGAGAGGTTGCATATCGATTAGCACTACCGTCGGCTTTATCTAGTGTACATAATGTGTTCCATGTATCAATGTTGAGAAAGTATATTCCAGACCCAAGTCATATGGTGAATTATGAACCCTTGCATCTCCAAAAGGATCTGACTTATGAAGAGTATCCAGTGTAGATTGTTGATAGAAAGGATCAAGTGTTGCGACATCGAACTATCCCTTATGTGAAGATATAATGGGGCAAGCATAGTGAAAGAGAGGCTACATGGGAACTCGAAGCAGAAATGAAGGTCAAGTATCCACAGCTCTTCAAAAACTCAGGTATACAAATTTTGAGGATGAAATTATTTTAAGGAGGAGAGAATGTCACGGCCCAACCCATAGGGGCTCTTGGGCCTGGCAAACTGTCGAGAGCCCGAAAGAGCCTCGATGGGAGGAGGAAGACTCCTAACTGAAGTCTTCTTCCTCTCTGACTCTGATGAAATCAGACCGATAGAGTCTAGCTTAGGTTAGGATAACTCTTAGGAGTCTTCCTCCTCTCCGACTCTGATGAAATCAGACCGATAGAGTTTGGCTTAGATTAGGATAACTTTCCTATAAAACCCTCCTTCCCTCCCTTAGGTCTCTACAATGGGATTTTGGAGAGATTTTTAGGAGATTGGAGGGATTTTCCAAGAGGATCAGCGGGCTCTTGAACGGGAAGAAGGGGGATCGTCAGAGCTCTTCTCGGCCGTCGGACCAAGGTAAGCTCTTTCCCTGCTCTTCTTCCTTTCAGGGTATTTTTTTCACCGGCAAGCGACGGCAAGCTATCAAATTAGAGAAGAACAGGGCCATCCCTATTTTTCCTATTTTCGTTCCTTGTGTGCCGCCAGCAACAGCCGCTGTTGGGGCTATCATCGGGGCTGTGGTTTCACCACCACTGGGGGCTACCAGGGGTGGCTGAAGTTGGCCTTCCTTGGCCGTGTGAGGGAGAGAGAGGAGATGAGGGGATTGGGTCCCCTGTTTTGGATGAGAAGAAGAGAAGAAGAGGTTCTTCTCTCTCTCTTTTCAAATAATTAAAAAAAATTGGGGACAAGGGTGAAGATCCTGATAAACCTTAATAGAAGATTTTAAGAAATTATTTCAATTAATTTGATTTATTTTGTAATATTGATTTAATAGGAGAACAGTCCATCAAACAGGAGGGCAGTGAGTAGGATTTCTGACATCAAGACCATAAGACAGTGAGTCGATTTACCACTGATTGAGGTAAGAATCCCTATACATGATCATCACTATATATATGCTATGTTATTGTTGGTATTGCACCGTTGATTTTGCATTGTTGGATTTGTAATCAATGAATTTGCTATGCTTGAAACACCATTATTTGTTTATATGATTTCTAAGCATGAGTATGGATCATGTCAATATATATGTATTCGTGATTGAAGGCATGATTATATGAGCATGATCTATTTATTTTGATCACACTGTAAATCGAAATTGATTTGATGAAATCAACATATAACAATTAAATGAAAAAGATATAGTTTGGACTAGTCTCGTTATCTGGAATAGCCCGTCATGAGCTTATGCCTGGGACAGTCCCATGGGCTTATATGTGGATCAGCCCACCAGGAGCTTATGTTTGGGACAGTCTGTCAGAAGCTTATGCCTGGGACAGCCCCATGGACTTATATGTAGATCAGCCGACCAAGAGCTTATACCTGGAGCAGTCTGCTAGAAGCTTATGCCTGGAACAGTCTTGAGAGGCTTATGAGTAAAAATTTGATCGGATGGAGACTGAGGCATGGTTGAGGTTAGTCCAAAGCCGAAAAAGGATAAAAGATTATCAAACTAAAGTTGTGGAAAGATGAATCAGATGTTAAGATCTTGTAAATCAATGTGGAATAAAGGCCTCACTTGATGATATATGATGATCTATTGTTAAATGCATATTTATGCCAGCATTTGAGTTATTTTATTTATATATGAGTCTTCATGAAATTGTATTGGTATTAATATATTTTTCACCTTATCCATTAGTCTGATGTACATGTGCAGTGATTCTTACTGAGCTGAAGAAGCTCATATTCCTTTGTTGTTGTTTTTTTTTTCAGACTCACAAGATGCTTAGTTCGGATGGGTTGGGCGAGAGCAAACAAGAACTGAAGCTTTTAGTAGTTTAACTATTTTAAATTCTCTAATACCAATAAACATTTGAATGATTGTAGTTGAACAAAGTTTACTATTTGATTTGGAGTTGTGACTTAGTTGATTTGTTTGGTATTTATTGGTTATTTAAAATTTTTAAGTTTATAATTATTTAGGTTTTACATGATCTCTAAGGCACTGCTCTAGGGATTGTGTGGTCGTATCACGTGGCCAACCTAGGTGCTAGGTTTGGGGCGTGACAGATGGTATTCTAGCACTTTTGTATGTGGTAGTAAGTCAATTTCTGGCTTTTATACAAAATGCTACTATTAAATTTAAACTACGATGGTTACCTTCCATTTTTTCTGATATTATGCAATCGCTGCAAGTTCATTATTTAGTGGCACTTTTGTAAATGCTTCCAAAAATTTAGATGATATATAGTAAAGTTGATTTCATAGCTAATAAAAAATTATTCTAGGAATTGAAGATATTCTCATGTTCAATTTTTTTGATATTAGTTACAATCCTATGGTATAAGTAATAGATTTTGATTATATTTGAGAAACTATTATATTGGCAAATTTATTTAGTATATTGTGATAAAAAGACCATCATTCCATAATCTAAATACTTCATTGAGATTAATAGTTTCCTAAATTTCATTTCCAAAAAGTAAATAGATTGGGTTCGAATCCCCTTTCATCCTACGAGGAAGACTCTTTATAAAATATTTTCTATGTCTGGCTTCTCGAAAAGATACTTCAATGGGTCCATCCTAGACAAAAGCTAGACTTGGTAAGCTAGCATGTAGTGTCTAAGTCTCTGCATGGCACGGACAAGCGCAAGGTATGCCTTTTCAAGCGAAGAGTATCTAGACTCATAGCCCCTTGTGTTGTAAGTGGTAAGGGGATAGTCTTTCTCAGATGATAATAATAAGCCCGGCATCCAAACCATTGAAGAACAAACTAATGAATCACAGAGTTTAAATCATGTCTCATATCGTATTTTCACAATCAAGTTTCAGTTTTGTTTTGATAGTTTAAATGCATAAAAGAGAGGTCCAAATACATGTTTAAATAATGGAAAGTCAGAAAAAGGATCATCAACATTGTCCCCTTTCATTGATCCCATAAGCCCTCTATTTACTAATAACCTGCCAAATATAAGAGGGATGATAATAAATTAGATCGCAATTCCAATTTGATTATTATAAAAGACTCAAAATACAAAAATAGGAAGTACATAAGTTGAAGGCCAAGCAACTCTTGAACCAGTTGCATCCCCAATAGTTTTGTAATGATCATATTCTCTTATCAGAGTCCATTATGCTCTATTGGAACCATAATCAATACTTCCCGGAATTCAAGTCCCAGTGCTACCCAACCTAGAGCTTTTGTAGGACTCCTAGTGCTAAAAATAATCTTCTTTGCAATACAAGGACAAGGTCTGTTATTGGGACATAATAAGTAGACCTCATATCCATCCTGCAATTTGAAAACTTTTTGTTGATATATTAGACTCATTAGGGATATGACATTTTCAAAGATAAGCAAAAAACTTGTACATGAGGGATTGTTTTATTTCTCTCATTATATAGTCCTTTCTCTCTTCTTGAACTGTTCCTACAAGTTTTTACATATTATAACTTTTTAATTAAAAAATTAGAAACAAAGCCAAAAATATATTATGCAAGAGCTAATTATTTATTTTAATAAGTGAAACTAGATTTTGAAAAATCAAGTACCTGATTGAGTGGAGGTAAGTGGCTTCATGATAACGAGTGTCTGTTGGGAAAGAATGGGGAGAATTTTAGGATGTCTTGACTCTTTGATTTATGGTGGATGAAAACTTTTGCGTGACCAGGATACCATCATGCATTGAGATATATCAATCATATAATTTCTAGAAAAATTGGCTAGTATATATGGTAATTAACATACATAGTAAATGGCATGCCATTATAAGCAAGAATTAAATTATGAAAATACAAAATCACCTGTGTATGATTGAGATCATTTTTGATTAATTTTGATCCTAAATCCAAATATAGAATATTTAGACTTTCATAATATATTTAACAGCATCTTACACAAATGCCTCAATTAATATATGAAATTACTATCTAAGTGCCAATATTTTATGCTATATGCCGCAATAAAATAATCAAATAATAGGATTTATAACAAAATGCCTCTTATTTTATAATACTTTGTAACAATCAGAAGCACTTGAGCCCAATGCCATGAAAAAGAACTTTTACCTGCATAAAATTATAAATGCGGCTACGGCTATGCTGCTAATGAAAGAATTTGTCGCCATGACACTATTATATTCTTGAAAACAAGATATTTAGCATAAATATTGTACATGTATCTCAGCAGTATCCAACAAAAATTGATATCTGATCCATATTTGATGGGATATGGCATATGATTTGAAATATTCATTTTTCCTAGAGCTTGAAAAATAATAGAAAGTCATTAAAAACGGACATTAAAGATTTTCAAAAGTATGAAGGAACGTAAGCATATTGTATCCCATTTTCTTGCATATATACTCAAAAAATATGTAGGTATTATGATTGCCATGTTATATTGAAACAGTATGCATAATTTTACTATTTATCTCATGCTTGAAGAGCATGATCATATTTTATAATACATCTATGGCACTACAAAACCATACTTTATTTTGAATGGATAAGGATGCATGGTTGTCATCTTTCTCAAAATGTTATACAACTAGTCCGATCTTTGGCCATCATAGATCCCGTCGCTATATCTCTTTAACATTCTTAGGCCATTATGCTTAATTTTACTGGCTTCTCCACTCAGCTTTTGTCAAGCCTTGACATAAGCATCTTCCTGCTTATCTTACTAATTTCAAATAGACTTCTCCAAGTGGAGAATGGATAATTTGTGCATTTCTTGTGGATGTCTTGGGATTATCAAACTGGGTTCAGTCCATTTGATTGGGCCAAGGCAAAATTCAGCCCAAACTAGAAAAAAAATTAAAAAAAATATGCCCATGCCGTGCACATATAGTGGAGGAGACAAACTCCCGATGGGAGTTATCTTCCTCCTTGATTTTATGAGGGAGTTCGATATCATGAAGAACTCCAAAGCTCAATTTTAACCCGATTTTAAGCCCCAGCATCCCTTGATATCCATGCCTTCATAGTCAAAATCACTAGCCTTTCCTTCTTTATCTTGAGCACTAACCGCCATCATCATTGTGGCTATAGCCAGACGACACCCAAAAAAGGTAATAAGGTTCCATTCTTCTGTAGCCTAAGATATGGGAATCTAACTGAATAATCATCAGATTTGGCATGAAAAATATTCTCTTTTGATTTTTAGTTCCCCTATTCTGCCCTTATTTTCTCTTTTTTCTGACCACCTCCATCACTGGTGTTTCTCACCAAGGCCCTTAGCCTTTCTCCTATGCCAATCCCTAGCCTTCACCAGAGTCCCAGTCGTTGATAAGCAGAGTGAGACACGAAACCAACCAAGCTAAGACATCTCTATTTTATGTCACTTTTGAATTTTCCTTCTGTCGATTATCATTATGTGTGGATGTTCTTTTCCCATCACCTTTGCTCTGATGGCTAGTTAGCATCATCAGCAGCCATAGCCACCATCAAGGGTTTGCTGCCTTCCCCACATTTCTCTCTTCTAAGAAGGGACATGGGTATGTGCTTCCTATTTTCCAAGAAAGCAAGAAAAGAGAATAGAAAAGATTAAGAAGAGGAAGAATAAGAAAGAAAATATATATATATATATGTGTGTGTGTATTCTCTCTATTCCTCTCTCCACTACATGACCCATGCATGGGCCCTATCGATCGAACCCTCTTGCAGCGTTCCTTCTCCCCTCTTGCATGATAGGAGAGAAAGCCCCAATACGTAGTTCCTCTATTTCTTTTATCCTACATTTTCTCTCTTCCTATACTTTTTCTCTCTTATTTCTTTGTCTACATGGATTTTCTCTCTCCAGGGTTGTTGGATAAGCTCTTCACATTAATTTTCATCAATCCTAGTAAAGGGGGTCATGACCTATGGTTGATGGATAGCATGTTAGCCCCCACCTTCACCTTTGTCAGGCTGTTATATTTTGGTCATCCTCGATTGCTATTGAGCCATTCATATAGATGGAATTGCTTTGATCGGACTAACTCAGGTTGTTGGGCACTACTGATTAGTCAACCTTGCTCCACCCTTTTAGTTTCTCACTCTTCTTCCCTATCATTATCTATTTACTTGATCTATAAACTTGGTGAATGGTCTCGAGTCCTGTTGCTTTGAATCCGATTCGACTCTGATAAAAGGACTTAGAACCACCATATTAATCGAGCAACATTGTAACAGTCCAGCCATTATCGAGCATCTTAGGATTTAGTCTTTATTGATCTTTATCGAGTCACTATATTTAAGTGGCCTTGATTATATAGAGTTGATTGATTGATTTGACCCTGATCGTTAGATGACATGTTGGCCTCCACTTTGATCTTATCGGACACCACTAGATTTAACTGCCCTTGATCTCTAAAGAGCTAGTTGTACCTAAGTTCAATCTTGATCAGATGAAGTTATCATGATGAAATCGATCCAGATTTTTAGATGTGACTGCCCATTAATATTATTCTCTATAATTGTTCATATCCTTTCTAATTATTAGATTTGATTCTGTATAGCTATAGGGGTGTAATCATTTAGACAAAAAGATATCCAATGATAGGATATCACAATATGATCTATAATGCAGGATTTTGAAGAGAAAGAATTTTTGAAATTATTTGGGTCTATTAATGCAATTGTGAAATAAATAATGTTTTACTTTTTCTAAATTTATTGATAATTTATAAATTAGTATAATAATAAATGTTTGAATCATACTATTCATAGTGCGTGAATTTGATGAATAGTACTTTATATTGAATATATTTTATTTTGGAATATTATGTTGATGCATGATTGAAAGTATGGCTCTTGTTTGATTGATTTTAATTGCACATGATTTCATGTATTTTGTCAAACTAAGATATAATCTACATGATTGATTTGGACTCTATTGCCTAGAGAGACAACCTAAGAGGAAGGTAGGATGAATTAGATTTTTCAAAAATTTTTCTAACTTAAATAACAAATATGTGCACAAGTTAATTAAACTATGTATAAATGTAGTGGAAGAAATAAATGAGTGGCCAAAAATATGAAGCAATAAGCAAAGAAAATGAACTAAAATTAAATCCACACACAAAGGACCAAATTTTTTAGTGGTTCGGTGTCAAGCACAACATCTACATTCCCTCCCCAAGCAATTCCTTCAAAATTTTAATAATAACCAAGATTACAGATAAATTATTTTTATCAAAATCATAATTAAATTCAGTTAGTTTTCACAAGGTGCACCAACTAGAATTTTTTTTGACTATAAGAAAATAGTGTAATAGTGACGGCTTTTAGTGACGTAGGTGGTGGCTAGCTCAACAAGCTGTTCAACAAGCATAGATTAAAAGCATATGTCAACAATCCCTTTGTGCTAGCTCAACAAGCTGTTCGAGTGTATTATACTCTTTTTCCATCAAGAGAGAGAAGAATAAAGGATTGATGGGTGATCGCTGTCATAGGTAATCAAACATAAAAACCAACTCAAACTACATAGATAGGGTGAGTCGGGATCGTATCTTCGAAGATCTAGGATAATTATTTTATGAAGAAATAATAAAAGAGAATTGATTGTAGAAGAATTTAAAAATAAAATAGAAAGAATTAAACTGCAAGTTTAAAGTAATTTGTGAACGAAAATAAAACAAAGAGATAAGCCAAAATTTTCAAATCCACCATGCAAAATAGATTTTATTTTCTTCTTTTTTTATATTACAATATTAATACTTGTGATTAGGATATTAATATAGTTTATTTCTAAGAGGTACAGACCGAATCTGTGGATCACAGCTCATTCGATTGGAGTATAAACTATCTAAATTTAAGTACAAGCTATAGGATTTAATCTAAAATACTATGATCTATCTCTCTTAGGTACATACTGTATCCGAAAATCATGACATGTCTGTGTTGGAAAATATATTCTAAAGTCAATTATTTAATGATTATGCTAATTATAAATATATATGAATTGATCAATAATAAAAGTTATTTAACCTTTTTCATCACAAGATTACATCTTCTAACGAACTCCTGTGTTGTGATAAAATTTTTAGGACTACTTCGATCGATAAAGAAGGATTTATCATCTAGTCCTTAAACTGATTTGTGATCAGCGATATGCTATTATTAGGATGATAGCGATATCAAGTGTAGGTCGTTGTGTGCTATATGCATTGGTTGTTCTCATAACTAAATGGTGTAGAGACACTGGTATGAAATACATGTGAGATATAAAAGTACATTGTTACTGAATGTAACCAACTCTGGAGCGCTCTATTATCAAGTGACTTACGAAGGGTATGAGTATAAGTGTCCCTCAGACCTGAGATCACCATGATGACTTGCAAGCAACTCACTATACTTTTATGCCGAACTATCTGAATTTCTAATTCAGTGATGGAATATTTTTGGGTGTAGTCAAGTACTTATCAAATTGGTGTGTGAGTCAAGATGGGATTGATCCCTCTGAATTAGTAGGAGTTCATACATTAATATATTTTAATTTAGTAAAATCTAGGTCCGAATAATCTATCTGATGGATTTAAAAGATTGAAATACAATATAGATGACTATTACAGGATTGACAGTCAAACCCTAAGTTATCTTTGAACATTAGGATCAAAGAGATGAATTATACGGTAACCATACGTCAGTAGATTCTTGAATGTTGCTTCACCATCATTCGACTTATCCGGATATCGGATCCTATTGCTAGATGATTACATCAATTAGTTCAAAAATTTATTCCTATGCTACCAACTTAGATTCGAATCTATAGGGTCACATTCAAAAAAAATTTCTGACTGATCATGTGGCTGATCAAAGATTGAGAATCGTTCAAAGATTTAATCATCAATTCGATTGATGGTTAATATTATGCAAAAATTATAATAAATTTATTCACTAAGTGTTAGTAAATTAATAAAGGATTAATTAGTAATTAGATTACTGATTAGTTCAATTTTAGTTGAGCAAAGAGGATTAGATAAAATCTAATTGAAGTAGATTCAATTAGATTTGATCCAATTAGGTTATGAGATGACCAAATCATTAAGAAAGAATTATCCCTAATTTGATCAGAACTTTGGTTCAATCAATTTTTAATTTGATTATAATTTAATTAAAAAATTATGAACCTAATTAGATGAGATTTTTCCTATTTATTTGGACTTAATCAGATGTGATTTAGTTTTAGAGTTAAATAAGGAAATCAAGAGTCCATAAAATGTTGGACTCCTCCCTTGTGCCACAAACTTTGGATGTTACTTCTCATCATGCACAAAAGGTTTTTGCATGAGATTTCTCCACACCAAAAGGCCTTCCACCCTCCCTTTCTCACATCCAAATATGGGTAAGATCTGGTGTCTTATGGTTTGTTCAAATCTGATTTGAATTGGTTACCATAGGGATAATGTTTGACCTTATCTATAAAATCTTGCTACCCACTTCTTTTATTTTTTTCTTTTATGTGATCAAAAAGAGGAATTTTTCACCATGAGAAATCAAATGGAGATCTGATTTACTATAAAAAGTAAGTGATTGGGGTGTCCCATATTTTCTTTGGCATGGTTTTATGAAGAGGTGGCGACATCTCTTGGAAGAGTCCAACATCTCTAGGACTCTTCACCCTAACCACTTTCATGCCCAAATAAAAGGGATATTATTTCTCTTTTGTGCATGTAAGAGAGAAGAGAGAGTGCTCTTCATGATGAGAATCCTTGGGGCATGGGTTCATGGCATGAAAGAAGAGGAGAGTCCTCTTCTCTTGGGTTAGCGCAAAATCTAGAAATCCTAGGGTTTGATCCTAGGGTTTGGGAAGAAAAAAAAATAAGAGAAAAAATTATTTCTTCTCCAAATTTTTTTATCCTCTTCATCTCCTCCAGATATCCTTTTTCAACCTCTAAAAAGGTTTGAGAGATTTGAAGAAAAGATTCAGATCAGTCAACAAGATGGTCTTTGCATGAGCTAGTACTTTTGAGAAGACCGATCAGATCAGAGCTTCGAGTGGACTTTTTGTAGAGGTTGGACACATGTGTGGCTACAAACAACCAGCAAAGATCTTCTCTACCATATCTCTCAGCAGCGATGATCATCAACCCATGCTCAGGTATCGAGTTCTGAACTCAGATAGATGTAGATTTGATCTACTGCTCATATGTATGCATGCAGATTTTTATCTTCTAAATTTTTTAGATTTTATATGCCATATATCATATCATAGATCTTAGAGTAGATTGATTTGATGATTAGATAATATGCATATTAGATTAATATGATTAATTTAGTTATCTTTCGTTGTATTTTATTTCAAATTTTTTTGAAATACATGCATAAAATCGCTTACATTTTCCAACAATAGTATTAGAGCAATATTCATATAACATATTTTATGTACTTATTAAATCTAAATTTAATTTTATTTAGATCTAATATGTAAAATTTTAGATCTGAATTTAATTAATGGTTGATTGTACAAATTAAAATAAGATTGTCCTGCTGTAGAGTTCATCCCTTACAGTGAATAGGTTGTCCTAGTTTGTGTTAATTTTTGATAAAATCTGATTTTACATATTATATGTGAGTTCATGATCTGATTTAGATGTAATCTAAGCTTATGATTAGATCTGATATAACTTGCATTAGATCTAAATTCAAGCATATATGATATGTGATTAGATTAGATGATCCGATTAGCAAGTACTTGAATTCGGTTGATCACCAGGCCGTCCGGTCATAGGAGCAAGAAGGATTTAAAGGCTCTCTCTTTCCATTCAATGGGATGCTCTTATAGCATGTAGGGGTGCCATATGATTAAATCTCATGAAGAAGAATGCAAAAGGAAGAACTTACCTTTCTGTAAAATCTTAGATCTTGAAATCCTAGGTTTGTTATATGTGATATAAAATTATATGAAAAGTAAAATATTTAATCTATATGATTAAAATTATTTTAATCATGAAAAAATAAAATTTAAAATCATAAAAGATTTAGATATGATCTAAAAGGGTGTTTATGATTGATTTTATTTTAGGATTATATAAGATTTTTCATATCTGAAACTCTTTGAAACATGCTCGCATAATTACTTAGCCGATCCAATTTTGAACTGAGTTGATCCAGTCTCCTTGTGTAGCTGGCTCAGTGTTGATTGAGTCAATCCAGTTTTAGAATAAAAAATTTTTGCATAAAATTTATTATAAATTATTTATAAAATAAAAAATTAAATTTATTTCAAACCTAAATCTAAACCCATTTGAACCTACACTTAATTGAGAATTAAGTTGAACTAATTAAATCTAGAATTATAAATTAAAGATCTAATATCATTCGCATAAAACATGGGTTGATGGGTCTATGAGTTAGCTTGATCAGGTCATTTTAATTGGATTAGACCTAAGGTTAGAATCAAAGAGTTAATGGATCAAATAAAAAAATTAATTAAATCTAACTAAATATTAAATTAGATTAAATCAGAATTTCTCTAGAACCAATATAATAGTTGTAGATGGTCAAGTTCATATCTTTGATTAGACCAAATGGACCTTGATCGTGCTTAGTGGTCGAGCCCGAGTCTTTAAGCAAACCTAATTGAAATTAATGAACCAATTGGTGTTTAAGATAAGTTTGGTATTTTGATCAGTGATTTTTAATTGGGAGTGGCTTATTTGATCATTTTTATGATGTTTAAGGCAAGCTTAGCATATCCTCCTATCGATCTCACTTACCTAGCCGATATGGTTAAACAGCTTTTGATTAGGTTGCTCATTGATTCATGCTAACCCATGCTGCATAGGTAAATTAGTGTGACTGATTTAGGTGCTCCTAGATTGACCAGGTAGTCTTAATTTGGTGAAGTCAGTAAAAGGATTTATAACTAATTGGGTGGACTAGATTAAGCTTAATTTTCTTTGATCTGACTTGATGAAGTCAATGAGAGAATTAAGAATAGCTGGTCAAATTTTTTCACTAAATTAATTCTTAAATTTTTTAAATTATTAGATCTCTAAAATGAGATAGTTATGGTGATAACTAGATCATAGCCTCCTATGAAGGTGAATAGTAGTAGGTCCATTATTTCTGATTGACATTGCAAGCGCCATCCATCTGATATTTCTCTAAATGATGAAATTATCATTCGTCATATGATGACTCTATTATACTATTTGATAAATGATTGGGTTGATCGAGCCATACTTGGACCTGATCATTCATTAGTTAGAATTACTGAGTAGGTTCATGTTAATCATTGGACCTAATCAAAACTTTCAGTGGAGGCTCATTGTCTACTGAAATGAAACCTGGGGTGAAACTTAATACTAGAAATTATTTGAAAAAAATAATTGATTGAGAACCTACACATAGATACATATGGATTGATCGAGCCATACTCGGGCCTGTATACAGTCTGTGTGGATTCTAGTATCCGCTAAGAAATTAGGATAATTTCTCGAATTGAAGGTAGAGGATACCACTTCGACTAAAATAGTGGGAGAATCTTTAGACTAAAGTCCAAATCCTTAGGCTTAATAAATTCATAAATATAAAGGTCGTGTATTTTCTTTTCAGTTATGACTAGATGTTCGTTGTTCCATTTACTGTTTGACAGTGATTTATTTATAGGACCCAACTTCGATAGATGATATCGAAAGTTACAAATAGTTCTTGAGTATGAATGGATCCTGTATATGATTATGGATCTAGCACTTGATATTTCTACATCCAACACACATGATGCGATCAAAGGTACTTATCAAAAGTGGTCAAATAATCATATCACCATGTGGTATTTTTGAGAGCAGTAAAGAATATGAATTTAATTATAAATTCGATGATGCTCAGTGAGAGAAAATCCTTCAAATGTTGAAGGAGTTTTTTTATACTTCTAAAGATGTATCTTTAGTGAGACAACAATCCTTTAAGAAAGAAAAAGAAGATGCAAAAGAGTTATACTTGGGCTAAGGAGTCCGAATTGATAAAAGAGTCTAAAGTTAACCTAGTCTGGCAAAGTCTCTTGACCCAAACAGATTAAGAAAGAGAAATCAGCAAAAGATTGCTGAACAAGATACTTATATGATAACCCCTTGTGATTTTTCTATCTGTGACATTACTACCTGGGTATTGGATATTGAAAGTCTATGCAAATTGTTGCAACGACTTCAGATTAGTAGAAAGATTGAAAACAGCAAAAGATTCTTAAATATTAGAGCTAAAAGTCATGTTTCAGTTCTGACTTTAGGAATTCTTAAGTAAGTTTTCAATTCTAATAATGTCATTTTAAGTGATTGTTATCATTGTCCATTTTTGACGAATGTAATTTTCGTAGGCCTTCTGATCAAGGATAGATTTACATTATCAACATAGAATGATTTTTATGATATCATTATAGATGATGTCAAAATCATATGTGGACCACTAAGAAATGATATTTATGAATAGTTATAGCCTGTTAGTGTATAGTACACAACAAACAAACTCCCTAGAGTAGATAATGTCACAAATGCCTGTCTTTGATAATTTGGACTCATTCATATAAATAAGAATAAGATCAACAGGAGATAATTCTCAAAGTTAATGATTGTGGATCATTGTCAACCTGTCAATCCTATTTCCTTAGTAAGATGACCAACTTATCTTTTGCTGGAAAAGGTGAATGAGCCAATAATATTTTGAGTCTGATACATACTAATGTATTGGATCTACAAACATATTTGCCATAAATTTGGATTATTTAAAATATTTAAATAATTTCTTTATAAGGTAGAAAAATAATTCGGGAAGAGCATTGAAACTCTTTGGTCAGACCAAAGAGGAGAATACTTTTTCAGTGAATTTTTGACATATCTAGAAGAGAATAGGATTCTTTCTTATTGAAATCGACTTTGTTAGACATAGTTCAATCCATGATAGGGTTTACAAGTCTGTCAGTCTTCTTTTAGGATTATCTCTTGAGACTACTAGTCATGTTCTTAATTGGATTTTGAATTAATTAGTCACAAAGACTCCATTAAAGATATGGACTAGGCGTAAGCCAGCACTCTCTTATCTTAGGATTTGAAAATATTTATTTTATGTCAAGCATTTGCAGATCGATTAGCTTAGATCTTGATCTTATATATATTATTTTATAGGATAACTCCAAAAAATTTAGAAAATATTACTTCTAACTTGCTAAAGAATAAGAGTTGTTCGGTATTTTTTTTGAGAAAAAGAGTACCTTGATGAAGAAACTGATGCCTCTAATATGAAACTTATGAAATTTAGCAGGTAAAAAAATTGACACAATCTAGTGAACCTATAGAATTAAATTTGATTAGATCAAACTCGAAATCCATTATAGAGGTACCATTAAAGAGATCTGGTAGAGTACCGCATCCGTCGGAATGATACTTTGGTTTCTAGTTTCAAGTCATGATCTTGTTAAACTTGATGAGAACAACAAGGATGTAATCACCTACATGGATGCCATATAGAGGTCCGACTTCGATTAGTGACTTGGAGCTATAAAGTTTGAAATGAGTCTATGAAGGTCAACGGTGTATGGACACTCGTTGATTCACTCGAAAGGGTAAAGCTTATAAGGTATAAGTAGATCTCCAATAGAATCAGGGCGTAGACGAAAAGGTGGAGACCTGCAAAGCTCATCTGATTGTCTAAGGATATTATCAACATTATGGTATTGACTATAACGAGATATTTTCTCCTATGACAATGCTAAATATTCGGAGTTGGAACATGCATTTTGATAAGTGATCAAAATGCATGACTTTATTGAGAACAAAAAAAAACTTTGCAAATACAAATGGGTTAATAGTTCTGTGAGTGTATTTCTTATTTTATATGTGAATAAATTTTTTTTAATCGAGAATGATATTTCTTACATTACAGAGAATAAAGATTTTACTATTATTATTGTTCTTCATAAAGGACTTTGGAAAAGCATCCCTCATCCTAGGGATAAAGATCTATAGAGATAGATCTAAGAAGCTGCTTGGGGTATTTCAGTCTACGTATATAGAGTATTTATGAGTAGAATTTATTCTATCATGTACACCATGTACGAGACAGGATATAGTATACTCACTAGGGTAGTGAGTGGATACCTCAAGATACGGATGACAATCATTGAAAGGTCATCCTTAAGTATTTGAGAAATACTAAGAACCGATGACTCGATTATAGAGAATCTGACTTAAAAATTATAGAGTATGACTCTAGTTTTTAGTTAGACATAATAATAGCAAGAAGGTGTTGGAATATATCCTTACCCTAAATAATAGAGCAATCTGCTGAAAAAATTCCAAGCAGAATAATATAGCCAATTCAATTTACGAGGCAGAATGTATTATAGCATCCAATGCTTGCAAAGAATCTATGTGATTATATAGATTCACTGACAAGCTAGAAGTGGCACCCTCCAATGAAGGTTCTATTGTATTGTACAGTAACGGAGCCATCGCTCATGCCAAAGAGCCGAAGTCCTATTAACTTTCAAGCATTTTGCATCACTACCACCTTATTTGAAAAATTTGTTAAAGTGATGATGAACTTTAAAAGATCGATAGAAAGAAGAATCTGACCAATCCATTTACTAAAGTCTTGGTATCTAGGAGTTCTGAGATGATAAATCAAAGATGGGTATATGATATTACACTGATTGACTTTAGTCCAAGTAGGAGTTGTTGAAAAATATGTCCGAAAGCCAATCATTTGACGATTGTGCTAATTATAAATATATATGAATTGATCAATAATAAAAATTATTTGATCTTTTTTATCACAAGATTACATATTCTAACAAACTCCTGTATTATGATGAAGTCCTTAAGACTACTTTGATAGATAAAGGAGGATTTATCGCCTAGTCTTTAAACTGGTTCATGACCAAACGATACGCTATAATTACGACGATAGCGATATCAAGTGTAGATCGTTGTGTGCCATATACATTGATTGTTCTCGTAACCAAATAGTATGGAGATATTGGTATGACATGCAGGTGAGATGTAAGAGTACATCATCACTAAATGTGACCAACTGTGGAGCACTCTGCTATCAAGAGTGGCTCGGGAAGGGTATGAGTATAAGTGTCCCTCAAATCTAAGATCATCATGGTGACTTGCAAGCAACTCACTGTACTTTAGTATCAGACTATCTGAATTTTTAATTCAGTGATGGAATATTTTTGGGTTTAGTCAAATACTTATCAAGTCAGTGTGTGAGTCAAAATGAGATTGACCCCTCTGAATTAGTAGGAGTTAATGCATCAATATATTTTAATTTAATAAAATATGAGCTCAGATAATCCATATGATAGATCTGAAAGATTGAAATACAATATGGATGACTATTATAGGGTTGACAGTCAAATCTTAGGGCATCCTTGACCATTAGCATCAAAGGGATAAATTATAATGTAACGATACGCCAGTAGGTTCTTGAATGTTACTTCGCCATCATTCGATCTATCTAAATGTCAGATCCCATTGCTAGATGGTTACATCGATTAGTTTAAAATTTTATTTTTGTACTATTGACTTAGATTTGAACCTACGGGGCCACACTCAAAAGAAGTTTCTGACTGATCATGTGGCTGATCAACGATTGAGAATCATTCAAGGATTTAATCATCAATTCGATTGATGGTTAATCTTATGCAAAAGTTATAATAGATTTATTCACTGAGTGTTAATAAATTAGTGAAGAATTAATTAGCAATTAGATTACTGATTAGTTCAATATGATTGAGCAAAGAAGATTAGATAAAATCTAATTGAATTAGATTCAATTAGATTTGACCTGATTAGGTTATGAGATGATCTAATCACTAAGAGAGAATTATCTCTGATTTGATCAAGACTTTGATTCAATCAATTTCTAATTTGATTGAGATTTGATTAAAAAATTATGAACCTAATTAGATTAGATTTTATCTATTTATTTGGGCTTAATCAGATGTGATTTGGTTTAAGAGTCAAATAAGGAAATCAAGAGTCCAAAAGATGTTGGACGACTCCGTTGTGCCACAAATTTTGGATGCCACTTCTCATCACACACAAAAGGTTTTGGGTTGAGATTTCTCCATGCCAAAAGGCATTCTGCCTTTCCTTTCTCACATCCAAATATGGGTAAGATCTGGTGTCTTATGGTATGTCCAAATCTGATTTGAATTAGTTACCAAATGAATAATGTTTGACCTTATCTATAAAACCTTGCCGCACACTTCTTTTATTCTTTTCTTTTGTGCAACCAAAAAGAGGAATTTTTCACCATGGGAAATCAGATGGAGATCTGATTCACCATGAAAAATATGTGATTGGGCCATCCCATATTTTCTTTAGCATGGTTTTGTGAAGAGGTGGCGACATCTCTTGGAAGAGTCCAACATCTCTAGGACTCTTCACCCTAACCACTTTCACACCCAAATAAAAGGGATATTATTTCTCTTTTGTGTGTGTAAGAGAGAAGAGAGAGTGCTCTTCATGGTGAGAAGCCTTGGGGCATGGGTTCATGGCGTGAAAGAAGAGGAGAGTCCTCTTCTTTTGGGTTAGCGCAAAATCTAGAAATCCTAAGGTTTGATCCTAGGGTTTGGGAAGAAAAAAAAAAGAGGAAAAATTGTTTCTTCTTTATATTTCTTCTTCCTCTTCATCTCTTCTAGATGTCCTTCTTCAACCTTTGAAAAAATTTGAGAGATTTGAAGAAAAGATCCAAATCAGCCAATAAGATGGTCTTCGCGCCAGCTAGCACTCCCAAGAAGATTGATCAGATCGGAGCTTCGAGTGGATTTTTTATAAAGACCGGACATATGTGTGGCTGCGAGCAACCAGTGAGGATCCTCTCTACCATATCTTTCAGTAGCGGTGATCATCAATCCATGCTCAGGTATTGAGTTCTGAATTCAGATAGATATAGATTTGATCTACTGCTCACATGTATGCATGCAGATTTTTATCTTTTGTATTTTTTAGATTTTATATGCCACATATCATGTCATAGATCCTAGAGTAGATTGATTTGATGATTAGATCATATGCATGTTAGGTTAATATGATTAATCTAGTTATCTTTCATAGTGTTATATTTCAAAAATTTTTGAAATACATGCATGAAATCACCTACATTTTCCAACAGTCTGTAGAGTGATAGGCCGTGTAAGCTAGATCAATACCTCAGAAAAATAAAAAGATATAAAGTAAAAGCATAATTTTATTGCATGAAAATTAAAAAAAAATAAAAATCTATTTACAGGCTTCATCGTATTTTCGAGTTGAAGGTGTCTAGCCACACGTAGAGATCTTCGGCTCTTCCTCCTTATTCTCCTTTTTCCCAAAGCCTAAGACAAGAACTAAAAAATAAAATTAAAGTGATTGTTGTCGCTCTCTATTTTCTATGGCTTGCTTCTGCTCTCTCTATTTCCTCCTTCCCTATTTCCTGACCCTTGTATTTATAGCCTTCACAGCATCTGCGAGTAAAACTAGGCTCTAAATCATGTTCAAACTCCTCAACCTATGCCCGCCGTCCGATCGAAATCAAATGGCCCAAAAATTTGCTGAAAATGTCCCAAAACAAGTCGGCTTCAATCTTGGCCCTTGGATCAAACTTTAGATTGAATTTGAGCCATTGGATTGTGCAAAAGACTCCTCTCAGCCAGCAGCTGCTCCCATTCGTCTGATCAAATGCTGGATCGTTCACAGCCATCCGATGGTGAAAATCGAGGCCCCTCTTTCCAATGTGCCGCAATAAAAATCGAGCGGCCTGTTCCCATGAGCCACATATAGACTCGGTGTTGCATGATCTATGGACCATGTGTGAGCTGCACCTCCTATTTTGATAAGTCGTGCGTGGACCATGCAGTCAGTTTTCATGCACCGTGCATGGACTGTGGGGCTTATTTTAGAATTTTTTCTTTTATTTTGGCTTTTGGGCTTTGTTCGGGATCCATTTTGAGTCCGATTTGCTTTCAATTTTCTTTCTTTTACCTTACAAATCATGCTTTTTGCATTGACGATCATCTTTCCTTTAAAATATAAAAAAAATATTAATTTTTAAAGAATAAAAATTAATTATTATATATTTTGATATTTTTATTAGAATATTTATTATACTTATCATATCCCTCAACTTGAGCTTTGCTCGTCCTCGAGTAAAAAAAGAAATTAGTGTTAGATACTGTCACACTCTAAAATAGATATTTTATCAAGTAATTTTTTAAATAGTCCATTGATATTTAGAAGAACATTGTTGAGATAGATCATAGGGGTATTAATACTTACTAATATGGTGGTTAAATAAAGAATAAAAATTATTTACAAATCTTTTCTAGATCAATCCTTACTTTCATCTCCAAATTGTCTACTTTAATTAAGTGCAAAGTAACTCTTGTTCTCACTTTTTTTTTCTTCTTTTTTTTTTTGAAAGAGGCATTTTCACATTGTCCACTTTTTAATGTGAACATCAACACTTCCTGAGGCAAAGAGGCTCGGTTACTCAATGGGAGATCAATGTTTAGAACTTGCCTTCTCTTTTTTTTCAAAGGATAAAATTCTTTCATATTTTTTACTTTTTGATGTGAGACTTAATACTTCCTGAGGCAAAAAGGCCCGGTTACTCAATGAAAAATGCTCAAAATTTATTCTTATTTTTTTATATTTTATGAGGGAACATATGATACTTTACTTATGCTTAAAAGTAAACTCTTCTTTGATTCTAGTAGGAAGAGTTAGAAATACTAGAATAATTTTTATTCTAGATTTAATCATTTATTAGATTTTCTTAATACTTGATCCCTCGGTATCTCCAGAATTTTTTAGATGAACATCAATTGTTGTTTTAAAATTTACTTAATCCACTCAAATCTAGGGTAATCGTATGCCTAAACACTAAATACTCACGTATTCAAGGACTTAAATTTTTTTTTATTACCCTTATCCCCCAACTTAATTTTCATTGTCCTCAATAGAGTAAGAAAAATAAAATAGAGATAGATAAATAAAATAAAAAGAGATATCACTTGAACTAAGTATACTCATTCATCGACAGGTGATTCCATGCAGAGCGGTCCATTATTTTTAAAAAAATAAAAATTACTAAAGCAAAGGTTAGAAAAAAAAAATTAGGTTGCCTCTCAAAAAGTGTTAAATTTAAAGTCTTCTACCGAACTAAATCCTTGATATAGAATCAGCCAGTATAAATAGGCTCATGGAGAACCATAACCTCCACTACTTTAGTAGGCAACTCCAAGAATAGTTTCAATCATTGTCCATTAACTTTTAAAACGACACCATTACTTGGATTCTCGACCTCTACAGCCCCATGTAAGAAAACTACTTTTACTAAAAAGGATCCTATCCATCTAGATCTAAGTTTTTCAAGAAATAAATGTAGCCTAGAGTTATACAAAAGAACTTTTTGATCAGGTATAAATATTTTTTTAAGAATTGCTCGATCATGAAAAACTTTAGTTCGTTCCTTGTAGATTTTTGCATTCTCATAGGCTTCATTTCTAATCTCCTCAAATTCATCAATCTGTAGTTTCCTCTGGCCTTCGACCGCATCCAAGTCTATGTTCAATTATTTTATGGCCCACATAGCCCTATATTCAAGTTCGACTGGCAAGTGACAAACTTTACTAAACACAAGCCTATACGAAGATATTCTTAAGTTGGTCTTGAAAGCTATTCGTTATACCCTAGGATTTATTTGATTTGATGATTTGAAACTTCAACTTGCCCACTAGTCTGTGGATCATAAGGTGTGATCAATTGGTGGGTGATGTTATACTTTTTCATCAGGGATGCAAAGGATCGATTGCAAAAATATGCTCCCTGATCACTTGTGATGGCTCTAGGAATATCAAAATGGGAAAAGATGTTTTTATTTAGTAATTTGACAAAAATTTTGCTATCATTCGACCTACATGACATAGCCTCTACCCATTTTGACACATAATCAACAGCCACCAAGATATATTCATTTTCAAAAGATTTTGAAAATGGTCCCATGAAATCGATTCTCCACACATCAAAAATCTCAACAACCAGGATTGGATTTAATGGTATCATGTCTCTTTTTGTAATTCATCCTACTTGTTGACACCTAGCATAGCTTTTACAGTACTCATGTGCATCGTTAAATTGATTAGGCCAATAGAATCCAGATTGGAGAACTTTTATGATAGACTTCTTGGATCCAAAATGGCCACCATAGGCTTGATCATGACAAAAGAATAGGATGCTTTTGATCTCATGGTTTGAGATATATCTTCTAATGATTTGATCAGGATATTATTTAAACAAATATGGATCATCTCAAATAAAATACTTTACTTGGACAAAGAATTTGTGTTTGTCCTGAGTGATCCAGTGAGAAAGAATCCTACCAATGGCTAAGTAATTGACAATATCAGGGTACTACAATTCTATAATTACGAACATGAGTTGTTCGTTTGGAAAAGATTCTTCTATTGATGGTTCGTTAGAGAGTGCATCTGTCAATCAGGATAGGTGATCAGCTACTATATTTTTGGTTTCCTTGTTATCCCTAATTTGTAAGTCAAATTTTTTAAGAAGCAAAATCCATCGGATCAGATGTGCCTTGGCATCTTTCTTTGACAGGAGATGTCTAATGACTGAGTGATCAGTGTACACAATGATGTGTGACCTAACCAAATAAGATCTAAACTTTTCAGGATGAAGATGATAGCCAAAAACTCTTTCTTAGTTGTAGAGTAATTAAGCTGTGCATCATTAAGGATCCTACTAGCACAGTAAATGACTCATGGTAGCTTATCATTCTCTATCTTAGAACGGCTTTGATGGCATGATCAGATGCATCACACATGAGTTTGAAGGATTGAGTCCAGTCAGGTGGGTGAATGATGGGTGCGGATGTTATTACCTTTTAAAGATGCTCAAATGACTTAAGGCACTTAGAAGTGAAGTCAAATTTTACTTTTTTGGCAAGAAGATTGGTCAATGGTCGAGCTATCTTGCTAAAATTCTTGATGAACCTCCTATTGAAAACTGTAAAAGTTTCATGCATGAATTTTAAAATTTTTCACAGTGGAATACAATCTGATTAAATATTTTAATTTAAGATGCATGCACATGATCATATCATTAAACATCCTACAAATGGATCTACAATATGTATATATGCATGTAAAAAATCTGAACATAAAAATCTGCATGATGTGTATGAAAACTAGTAAAGCAGTAGATCTAATTTACTATTACCAGGGATCCAAATTCTATATCTAAGCACGGATAGTCGAATGTTGTGGTCGTAAACATGGATCTAGAGATCCTCGCTGGTTGCTCATAGCCGCACAGTGTGTCTAGCCTCTACGAATCATCCGCATGAAGCCCTTGTCCGATCTGCAGTCTTCGGGAGTGCTACACTACAAGGAAAGAGAGTTTTAGTGTCAAATTTATTTGTGATGGAAAATATTAACATCACAAATAATCGTATCAATGATGCAAAAGAATTTTTATCAATAATAAAAAATATTTACGATGATTATAAATTTTCAACATAAATAAAAAATATTAGCGACGAAAAAATAGTTTCATCGTAATAAAGAGCTTATTTTCGATGAATATTTTCATCATAAATAAAAAAAATTAAATTATAAATATCCAAATATTAGTAATGATAAAATTTTCATCGGTAATAGTTAAATTTTTTGTGATGAAAACATCAGTTCCATCGCCAATTACTCTTATTTATGATTAAAAATTTTCATCACTAATATTTAAAAAAAATAAAAATTAAATATTTTTGATTATTTGTGACGTAAGTTTTAGTCGTAAATAATTTAATTATTTATGATGAAAATACATGTTGTGTCACAAATAACAATTATTAAGGATAAAATTTTTTATTGTTAATACTTTAAAAAATTAGATAATTTAAAATTTTAAAACATATATATTATTTGAGATGAGAAAAGTAATGTCGTAGATAATGAAAATATTAGCGATAGAAAGTTCCTTTTTCATCATGATTATCAACCATTTACGATGAAAATTTTTCATTGCTAATACCTGAGAGATGAAAAAAATTTAAAAATTCAAAAAGTAAGGTATTTATGACTTAGGAAAAATTTTCATCACCAATAAGTGATTGTTTTGTAAAAAATTAAAAAAACTAAAAATTTAAAAATTATAAAATATTTATGATGAAAAATATTTTATCGCTAATATTGCTTATTGGTGATGGAAAAGTTTATTCCATCGTAAATAAATATATTTTAAAAATTTAAAAATAAAAGATAATTTATGATGAAATTTATTTATCATAAATAATCAACTATTTATGATGATTAATCGAATTACCATTGTAAAATCGTTACTTATTTATGACATATATCTTTCATCGTGAAGATTTGAAAAATAAAAAAAATTTAAATTTAAAAAACTAAACTATTAGTGATGGTAAAAGAATTTTTCATCATTAAAATAGTTATCAACGATGAAAAATTTCATCGCCAATGGTTTAAAAATTTTGAAAATTTTAAAAAACTTTTCTATTGAAGGATATATATTATAGTAATTTTTTTTATATTTATAAAAAATATAAGATAGTTTTAAAAAATAATATGTGTCAAATAAAAGTATGTAAAATATTAAGTTGAATATGTAGTAATATAAGAAAATTATTGGAATCATACTTAAAATGCCAGATATAATTTGAAAAAAAATAATAAAAATTTTTATTATAAAAAAATTATAAATAACTTATAAAAAAATAGTAAATATTAAAATTAAAAGTTTAATTACAAGAATAATGGATAGAGTGGGCCAAGATATTTTATGATGTGTGACTACATTTTATCTAGTTTTATCATTAGTTAGTTCATAATTATCATATATACTAAATTTTATGTTTATTATATTTATAATGACATATTTAAAGAAAAATCTTGATTTTGTTGCTTGTGATCTTTGGAAACCTCATTTTGTTTTATTTCTAGTTATACACATAAGTAATGAATAAAAATTTAGAAAGGTTGATGAGCTGATATAGATGAAAGAAAAGTATATGTGGGGTATGGGTCGAATCTACCTCAATCTGCATGTAAACTAAACACAATTTGACCTATTGACACCTCTAGTTTTAATCATGCTTCTGCCCAATTTTGGTTGGTCTTCCATCTATTTTAGTTAATAAACAAAAGAAAAAAAATAAAAAGGGTGACATGACAGTAGATCAAAGAAAAATTTTGCACCCCATATCTGGGCTCTGGTGCTAAAGAGGCCTGGTTCTATTTGCCAATGGCTTCATTGAGTCTCTTAGATAGGATCAGGCCCAAATTTAGCTCAATTTTTATGTAGTTCTCATTAAACCTAAATATAATATGAGTTCTACAAAATCTAAATAAGCAGGACAAAATATGTGATGCCTGGAAATAGGCTACGGAAGTATTAACAATCTATGAAAATTTAAAGATAGATATGGTCCTAATCATGTGGGCCATGAAAGAGGGGTGGATGAACTTGGTCACATAATTTCTAAACAGCAACATCAGAGAAGAAAGAAGCAAAGTACTTTTTTGACCTCTCAAATATCATCATTTTTCACATGAAGACTTGAGTTAAAAAGTTTGCAGTCAAATCCTTGAACTCACTTTCAGTGAATCAATGTGGTCCTGCCATCTATCTTATCAGTTGGATCTAAAAAATTTTATTATGCGAGCATCATATAATTACTTTTAAAAAACTTATAAATGAAAATTTTTTTTAGTAATTATTAGCGATGGAAGATAATTTTCATCGCTAATAATGTAATTAGCAATGAAAATAATCATTGTAAATAAAACTTTTTTATCAAAAAATTTTTGGCGCAGACTATTAGCGACGAAATCCTACATTTTTGTTGTAAATAATATTTTTTGGGAGAAAATTTTTTCCAACGGGGAATTTTTTTTTTGGCGGGAACTATTAGCGACAAAATTTTTTTTCGTTGCTAATAAGTTTATTAGCGATGAAAAATTGATTTTCATCATAAATTTATTTTTTTTATTTAAATTATTGACGATGAAAACAAATTATTAGTGATGAAAATTTTCGTTGCTAATACCCCACATCCTGTCATGTCCCATCTGAAACCCATTTTCTTCCTTGTTGCTCCCCTCCCTCACTCAGCATTCTCTCGCACTCCCCCCCGACGTCCCACATCTCTCCCCTTGTCTGGCCACCATCGTCATTCGTGTCGCCGTTGTCATCGCCGTCTGCAAAGCCGTCGCCAACACCACCATCGAGGTGAGTTTTATTACTTTTTTATTTGGGGGGGTGTTTGAGCCGAGGTCGGGGTCTGGGACGGGGATGGGGACGGTAACGGGGTCGGTGAGCCAGGGTCGGGGACGGCGCATTTGGGCCAAGGATGGTGGGTTGGGCCCGTGGGGCCTGCGGGCTGGGTTCGATGGCTCAGGGCCTGGAATGGGTCTGATGAGCTGGGGTCGAGGATGGGGATGGCGGGCCGAGGCCGGGGATGGTGGTCCGGGGCCGCGGGGCCTACTGGCCGAGAACGTGGGGCCTGCGGGCTGGGTTCGACGGGTCGGGGCTGGGGACAGGGAGTGCGGGCAGAGGTCGGGGATAGGGGCGGCGGTCTGATGCCAGCGGGTCAGAGATGGGGGCCTGCGGAGCTAGGGATGGGGGCGGCAGTCCGATGCCGGCGGGTCGAAGATGGGGGCCTGCGGGGCCGGGGTCGAGTCTGGGCCAAATTGTGTCCATGGCCATGGCCGAGTTCGGGCTAAGTTGGGTTGTGACTGGGCCGGGTCGAGTCCGTGATGTGGCCGGGGCGGGCCTGGTCATTTTTAGGTCAGGCTGGGCTGGGTCAGGTTGGTGTGGGTTGGGTCGGGTCGAGTCGGGCTGGGGCGGGTCGGGTGGAGACGTGGCGGATCGGGTCGGGTCGGTTCTGGTCTGGGACAGACTGGGGTGGGTCGGGCCAGGATGGGGTGGGTCGGGTCTAGTAGGGTTCATGCTGGGTCGGTTCCGGGTCGGGCCAGGGCCTTCGAGGAAGGGTCCGGGGATGGGGCAGGATGGGGCAGGTCGAGTTAGGGTCAGGTCGGGTTGGGTCGAGGTGGGGCAGGTCGGGTCAGGTCGGGTCGGGTTCGGAATGGGTCGAGTCGGGCCGGGGTCGGGTCTGGGTCGGGTCAGTTTTGGGTTGGGCCGGAGCCTTTGGGGATGGGTTCGGGGATGGGAACGGGGCTGGGGCGGTCCGACAGGTCGGGTGGGGCTGGGATTGGTCGGGGTCGGGGTCGGGTCGGGTCGGTTCTGGGTTGGGCCTGATCGGGTCGGATTGAAATTATTATAATTGTTGCATATTATTTTTTAGTATTACAGTTGAAATTATTTAATTATTTGACTAATTATTTTTTTACTAACATAATGCACATTGCTGTTACTTGTTATAATTAAATTATTTTATGTGCTGTTTTGTATGCTGCTGAAATTATAAATAAAAAATATATTTTTATTTTAGAGAAAACTCTATTGAAATTTTTGATGAAAAATTTTTAATACGAAGTTATTTTTTTTTTGATAAATTAGAAATTCATCTTCAAATGCACATTCAAAGATGGTATTTAAATTACATTGAGCCGTAGATTCTCGTTCAAGTTTCGATCTTCATCGAGATCGAAACTTGGATGTCCTGTATTCGGACTTTTTAGAAAAGTAATAATATTATTGTTGTTAATAGTTGATATTTTATTTCATTATGTGGTATTCAATAGTTATCTGTTCATTATTCTTTGGATATATGATGGATAGGGTGCGTAGGCACCATATCCACATTGTATACTTGAGAACTATGGAGAGATGCTGTTGAAATTTTTATGAAAATGAGATGAAATATCCACTAATAACAATAATGAGATTATTACTTTTCTGAAAGGGATAGAGCCACACCTGTTAGTAATGATTTGAAAAGGATAGGATCATGCATTTTTACTTCATTAAATTGATATAACATATTTTTTGTATTAATGTTTAGTTTGCATGTGTTTTTTAATATGTGTTATTTTGTATCAAGTGATCCAGATCTGGATCTAAATAGGGATTTTGGCTGGAATTTGGAATGTGATTCAGTTTGAAATTCGGATCGGGATCCAGAATACCACTAAACTTTTTTTTGGTTGTTAATGATTTTATGTTTGTTGTTAGATGAATATCAACAAAAGTTGGATGAATGCTAGAGATATTTTTTTGCCTGAATATAGAAAAAGAGTTCGAGATTTCATTGACTTTGCACAGCATGAGGCTGATAGTGCTAGTCGGATAAAGTATCCATATAAGAGATGTGTTAATATGGTATATCGTCACATAACACTTGTTGAGGAGTATCTGCTACAATATGGTATGAATAAGAAGTATACTTATTGGATATAGCATGGGGAGGGTAATCCAAATGAAGTGGTGCGTGACGATGACGATACTGAAGATGATAGTGATGCTGCTGGACCTGTCAAACATAGTGGTATTGAAGAATTGTTAGATAATTTACATCAAGGTGCTTGTTCAAATGTATGCATGAATACTGCTGCATCTGAAAGCAATTCTGATCATAAACATAATATCCGGCTTGAGATAGAAGGGACTTCTGAATAGTTTGCAAAGCTTGTAAAGGATTCACGAGAGCCACTCTATCCAAATTGTACAAAATTTTTCAAATTATTTTGATAAAATTATTTTATATTAAAATCGTGAACCGATGGAGTCAGAAGTCATTTGATCAAATTTTAACATTGATTAAAGTAGGTTTGTCCGATGGAGAGAGACTTCTGAAATAATATTCTGAAGCAAAATATACATGCGGGAAATGAGACTTGGCTATACTCCTATACATGCCTGCAAAAATGACTGTATATTATTTTATAAGGATAATGAACAAGCAACTGAATATCCGAAATGCGGTAAGCCTAGATACAAAACTGATATTAGGAAAGCAAAGAAAATACCTCAAAAAATTTTGAGATATTTTCTATTGATTTTGAAACTTCAAAGGTTGTGTATGTCCACAAAGACAGCTGAAGAAATGAGATGGCATTATGAGCCGCAGATTCTGGAGGAGAACATACTTAGCCACCCGACTGCTCTTTAGTGTGGAAAGACTTTGATGTAAAGCATCCGCACTTTGCGAGTGACCCGCGTAATATCCTGCTTGGTCTAGCGACAGATGGATTTAATCCCTTTGGCAATCTGAGTACCTCTTACAGCATGTGGCCTGTGATGCTAGTTGTATATAATGTGTCATCTTGAAAGTGCATGAAAGAACCATTTATTTTTATATCACTATTGATTCCGAGTCTGAAAGTACTAGGTAATAAAATTAATGTATATCTACGACCTTTAATTGATGATCTGAAGGAGTTATGGAAAAATGAGGTACAGACATATGATTCTATAAGTTGAAGTAATTTTAAGTTGCATGCTTCAATTCTATAGATCATAAATGATTTTTTAGCAAATAAAAATTTATCTGGATGGAGCATCAAAGGATATGTTGCATGTCCAATATGCAATAGGGATGCATCCTCCTTACATTTAAAGCACAGACGAAAAATATGTTTCATGGATCATCGGTGGTTTCTTCCTCCTAATCATTCTTGGAGGACCCGTTATAACGAATATTTTGATGATAAGTCCGATCGGCATCCGCCACCTAAGGAGTTAAGTGGAGCAAAAATTTTAAAACAACTTGAAGTCATTGGAAATGTCCAATTTGAAAAAATATCGAGTACTCACAAGTGGATGCGTACTGAAGCTGAGCTGAATTGGACAAAGTGAAGCATCTTTTTTAAACTACCATATTAAAAGCAGCTACTACTTCGTCATAATCTGGATGTAATGCACATTGAAAAGAATATTTGTGATAATATCATCGGTACTGTATTGAATATTCTAGAAAAAATAAAAGATGGTATAAAAGCTCATCTTGATTTATAGGAAATGGAAATCCGATTGGAGTTGCATTTAGTTCATCGAGGTGAGAAATTTTTTATGCCACCCGCATGTTATTCGCTGTTTGGAGAAGAAAAGAAGAATTTCTGTGGATAGTTCAAAATTGTAAAGTTTCCTGATGCATACGCTTCAAACGTATCACGATGTGTTGGGAACAACGATGGTAATATCTTTGGTATGAAAAGTCATGACTCCCATGTGATGATGCAACATTTGCTTCATGTCATCATGCATGGCTATTTGGGTGATGATGGTCAAACTGCATTGATTGAGCTGGGAGTGCTCTTTCGAGAACTGTGTTGTCAAAAATTGAAGATTAACTTATTTGAGAGATCAGAGAAGGATATCATACTCATTCTTTGTAAGTTAGAAAAAATTTTTTCACCATCATTTTTTGATGTTATGGTGCATCTGACTGTTCATCTTCCAAAAAAAGCTCTTTTGGTCAGATTGATACATTATCGATGGATGTATCCTATTGAAAGATAAAAAAATTATACGTACTTTATCATATTAATTATAAGATATAAATATATTTCTAAAATTTAAATTTATTTTTATTTGCAGATTCTTATACACCTTAAAAAAGTATGTGTGCAATAAAGTAAGACCTAAAGGGTCTATAGCGGAAGTATATGTAGCTACCGAGTGTGTCACATTCTGCTCGATGTATCTTGATAATATCGAAATAAGATTCAATCGTACAGATCGTAACGCAGATCGTGAATGGAGTGACAATGAACCGACATTGTCTATATTTAAATAAATGATTCGACCTACTGGTGCAAGAAGATATGAATTTATGAACGTGAACGAGCTATCCAAAGTACACTTTTACATTCTAAATAATTGTAAAGAAATTAAAAATTTTATTAAGTATCATCTTACCATACTATTTAATGATTAAGATAATTTTTTATATTGATATAAAATTAAAAGTCATAACTTCTTGCAGTGAGCACAAGAGTATACTATGTAAAGAGAATAATACGGATACCGATGATCGACATAGGAGGAAATTTGCAAAATAGTTTGGTACTCTTATAAGTTGCATTAGTAATGTATTATTTATTTACTTATAAATAATATTATTTGAACCAATATAATTTTTTATCTTATGATGTAGATGAAACATAAGTATTTCAATAAAGAAGTGGGTGCGATCGATGAGTTGCATGATTTAGCATGTAATCCCGATCGAAGGATTAATCACTACACATCCTATATTATTAGAGGAATGAGATTTCATACAAGGGAGCTTGAGATGCAATGACGGATCCAGAATAGTAGAATTGCTACAACAGGATATGAAGGAAAAGAAAAGATTGATTATTATGGTGTACTGGTAGATATCATAGAACTGAAGTATGGGTCCAGTAATTCTATATTTTTATTTTAGTGTGAATGGTGGGATATTAGTAATAAAAAAATCGATATTTATATCGATTCATAGTTTATCAGTGTAAATCTTGTACGAATATGGTACCAAAATGAGCCGTATATATTAGCAACTCAAGCAAAACAAGTAATATATTTGAAGAATCTAAAGTATCGAGGTAATTGGCATGTTGTATAAAAAATAACATCTAGAGGTGTATATGACATACCAACTCGATTAGAGATGGATAAAAATTTAGATTTACGTGAAGAGAAAGCTTTTCAGCAAGAAGAACAAATATTAGTCAAGCTTTTGATTGATGAAGAACTTATAACGGCATCTTTGAATAGGACTGATCTTTCATCCAACGAAGTTGAAGCTAATTTTATATTTAATCTTGATGAGTCGGAGGGCAACAATCAGTTCATAAATAACGATGAGATAGAAGACGATACATATATCGATTACTGTGATTCGGACGAGGATCTACACATTGAAGAAGATACGAATATTGATGAGTATATCTATATTCTTCATTCAATTTTATCTTTCAATAATGGTATGCAATATTATTGTATTCATTAGAATATTATTTGATTTCTATTATTATTATTCAATATTATATTTATTTATATCTCAATTTCTGCAGATATGACACCAGGAGACAGACGACGATGTTCGCATTCACAGCTCGCTGTAGATACCTCGGAGGTTGAGGCAGCTCCATCAATCTCTGTTGCCGCATCGACTCCACTATCAGAGGGTCCTACACTGGTAGGTCCCAGTGAGGTGACTCCCAGTGAGACAGATCTCAGTGGTATTAATTATTATACTTTATATATAATGAAATTTGATTCTTTTATGTGGATCATACTAATGATTTATTTATTATTATTTTAGATAAGTCCTCATCGATGGTGAGGTCCATCGAAGAACCTCGATCTGGAGCAGTGGAGATGCGAGCACTCGGGACAGCGTCTCTGAATTGAGATACCGATCGGCTACACCAGACCCATTAGGGGATGGTGTGAGCCATGGCAGACTGAGCTGGGCATCTTATGCCACAGTTATGCCTCCATGATGTTCTTTGATTGGCATCATATTCTACTGGCTCAAAGAGAGATTTTTTACACCCACTTACAGGTAATATAAATTATATTATGAATATTTAATTTGCATAGTATTCTTCTAATATTTGTTATTGACAGGGTGTATTTGACATCTCTGATTTGAGGAGGATCGTGTGAGGCGAGCCATGGATATTCAGTTATCATTGCATTTCAAGGACTATCACCATCACATGCATCAGCATTGGTATTGGGTGGTGTAGGATCATGGGGAGGAGGCAGCGCGGCAGCAGCCCTATGTCAGCATCACCATGGATGATTGGACTACCATATACCGATATTACGAGGATCCGGCATATCAGGTTACACATCTAATTTTTTTTTAGAGTTTAATGACTTAATTATTTATTCTTAAATTAAATTTTTTATCTACTAATTTTACTGATAATTTTATAGAGACGATGTGCTCAGAATGCGGTGAACCAGGCAAGACAGACTGTGCCGCATTATGAGAGTTCGAGATCGTTTACTCGTCACATGAAGTACATGATAGGTAATTTTTAATTTTTAATTAGCATATAATTCTCTAGTTATTTATTTTTTTAAATTAATTTCAAATTGTAGAGAGATGCTGAGAGTGGTGAGCTTTCTGATAGGATCGATATCTACCAGCGGACCCACCAGCGACAGTCGGGGGAGTGGATGACGAGGAGCCAGAAGCTCTTTGTAAATTTTTTTAATTACTTTTTATTTATAATTTAATTTTTATTATAAGATTAAAATAACTATATTTTTAATTTTCAGGATCGTACGACAGACATGAGATCCCAGCTTATCCCTGTGGGCTCGACCGCACCCACAGATAATAAGATCTGTGATCAGATGCTCGGTACGAGACCCTATTATGTTAGGGATCTAGGGTATGGGATCACTACTCTCTCATCTTCATGCTCATCTAGGACAGACATCCATTCTACGTATGAGGCTCGACTGACAGAAGTACAGAGGCAGGCTATCGAGGATCGACAGCAGGCTGCCAAAGATCGACAGCGAGCTCAGGAGTTGGCTGCACGCATCGATGACTATCAGCACTTTCAGATCCAGATGATGGAGCGGCTGGCGTAGATGGAGTAGACGAATAGCTGATGAGGTAGCAGCAGGTTGATCCAAGCTCCATCATCGGTCTGAGCTCCGTCGAGTGCTCCCTATCCCCGCTCATTCTCTAGATGTCGATATTTGATGGCTTATTGATGTATTTTTTTATTTCAAATATCTTATAATTTTAATTTAATATAATAAAATAATAAAATTTATTTATTAGTTTATTATATAAATTTTTTATTTTAAATTTTTTAATTTATAAAAAATATTATATATATAAATTTAAAATATATATTCATAAATTTTTTTAAAAAAATATGACTAAATTATTAGTGATCAAATTATTCTTGATGAAATATTCATCTCCAAAATTATTTTACTAACATAATTTAATTTATGAATAAATATATAATTAATAGTGATGAAAAATTATTCATCATAAATAATTATTAGCAACATAAATTTTTATCAAAATTTATCTTATTTATGATGAAAGTTTTCATCGCTAATATTATTCAATTTTTTTAAATTTTTTTTATTAAATTAATAGAAATGAATTATTTTCATTGCAAAAAATATTTTTTGCCACATAAATTTTTTGTCGCTAAAACTTTTAGAAATAATAGCGATGAAAATATTTTCATCGCTATTAATTTTTTATTTATCACTGATGGTTTTTTATGTCACAAATATCTTTTTTTTAGATTAAATTTTTTTCATCTTTTTTTTTAACGATGAAAAATATTCATCACCAATATCTTTTACTAGCGATGAAATTTTTTTCATCATAAAATATTATCAACGACGGAATTATTTGCAATGAAATATTAGCGACCAAAGTTTCATCGCTAATATGTATTAGCAATAAAAATCGATTATTAGCGATGAAAAGTTTTCGTCACTAATAACCTATTTTATTGTAGTGCTAGCTCATAAAGATCTCTCTTGATGGCTAATCTGAGTTGATTTTTTTTTGGAATCTCCTTGGATCTTTTCGAGGTTGAAGATAGATCAACAAAGATTGCTGGAGGATGGAGGAATAGCAAAAAATTATCTAGATCAAATCTGGATCTCCCTCTCTCCCAAATATAATTCAGCACCAAGGCTGAACACTCACCAAAGAAGAGATGGTTCTCTTCTGATCACATGCCAAAGAGATGGCAATCCACCCTTGATCCTCACAGCCATAAACTAGGTTCGGCCCCTCTCTCCTTGCTCTTTCTCTTGGTGGAATAACAAAGTTCTTTGTCACACCAAAAACAAGCACTTTTAGGCTTGCCGAACAAGAGAAATAAGGATGAGATAAGAGTTTGTTTTGAGTTCAAATTCAAACTCTTTTTGAATTCAAACTCTTGCAACCTTATACCCATCCAATCTCAGATCAAAGAAGAGCTGAACATGAGCAAATGGCAAGGGAAAAACATCGAGAGCTTCTTCCTTTTGTCACACAAAAAGAACACTTCACAAGTGGCTGACGGGTGGAATAGATAAGATAGGATTAGGGTTTAGTTAGAGTTTAAATTTAAACCTAATTTAAATTCAAACTAACTAACCTCCACCCTATCACTAATGGGTGACAACATGGAGTGTTTGCTGGAGATTTCTTATGCACAAACAAGCTTTGTGCGATGAGAAATATCATGGAGAAGAGAAGGTGGCGCAAGGGAGTTCAAACATTTGAATTTTGAATTCAAACTTGAATTTGAAATTCAAGTTGATTTCAACTTCAAACCAAGTTTGATCCAATCAAACTCTATCTAATTAGAAGTGATTGAACTCAATCTAATTTGATCCTAACTCAATTAGAAATTAACTGGATTCAAGTCCTGATCAAATCAGGGCTTAATCTCTCTTAGCGATTAGGTCATCCTATAACCTAATCGGGTTTGAGCTAATTGAATCAAATTCAATTAGACCTAATCTAGACTTTAATGCTTAATCAAATTGAGCTAATCAATAATTTAATTATTGACTAATTCTTTTGAATATCACTGACTCTTAGTGAATTAATTTACTGTAACTATTACTCATGGTTAATCATCAATCGCATTGATGATTTTATCCTCGAACTATTTTCAATCATCGATCAGTCATATGATTGGGGAGGTACTTCTTATGTATGTGATCTCATAAGTTCGAACCTAAGTTGGTAGTATAGGAATAATTTTTGTATCAATCAAAATAATTATCTAGCAATGGGATCCGACATCTGAATAGGTCGAAAGTGTGCAAAGCAACATCCAAGAACCTAATGGACTATGGTTATCATACAATTCATCCCTTTGACCCTTGATGCTTAGGATGACTTCAGAGTTAACTGTCAACTCTTGATCAGTGCATCCTTATTATGTCTCAATTCAATTAATCCCATGACTCCTCACAAGGACTACCCTGATCAAGATTTTACTAAATTGAAACATACTGAGATATACTCTCTAATGACTTGGAGTGATCAACTCCATCTTGACTCACACATCGACTTTACAAGTACTTGACTATGCTAAAAAATCTTTCATCACTAAATTAAAAATTTAGATAGTCCGACACTAAAACGTAGTGAGTTGCTTCAAGTTACCATAATGATCTCAGGTTGGAGGGACACTTATACGCATATCCCTTCGGAGTAACTCTTGACAGCAGAGTGCTTTGGAGTTAGTTATATTCAGTCAGATGTACTCCTACATCTCATCTACATATCATATCAGTATCTCCATACTCTTTGGTTAAGAGAATAACCAATCCATATGGTACATAACGACCTACACTTGATATAGCTATCGTCTTAGTAATAGTATATCATTTGGTCATAAACTTATTTAAGGATTAAATGATAAATCCTCTTTTATCAATTTAAAATAGTTTTAAGAACCTCATCATAATATAAGAGTTCAATAAAGAAGATATACAATTTATGATAAAAAATTAAATAATATTTTATTAATAATTAATTCATATACATTTACATCAATGAGCTCAACGTCAATAGACTAATGATTGACTTTAGGACATAATTTCTAACACCTCCTATAAAAGCCAGCATATCCTAAAAATGAGCAGATTTCCTTTTACTAATTTGGGTGGTGGAAAATTTACAATCAAGTCTACTTTGGATTTGTCTACTTCAATGCCCTTCTTTGATATAACATGGCTAAGTACTATGCCTTTTTTGACCATGAATTGATATTTTTTCCAATTAAGCACTAAGTATTTTTTCTTACATCTTTTTAAAACTAGTCTTAAGTGATGTAGGCATTTGGAAAAGGTGGAGCTAAAGATGAAAAAATTATCCATAAATATTTTTAAAAATCTATCGATCATGTCAGAAAAAATACTGATCATACACCTTTAGAAAGTAGATGGGGCATTACATAAGCCAAAAGGCATGCATCTATAGGCAAAAGTTTCAAATGGATAGGTAAACGTGGTCTTCTCTTAATCTTCTGGTGCTATAAAAATCTGATTACAGTCGGAATATCCATCAAGAAAATAATAGAATTCATGTCTAGCTAGCCTCTCCAACATCTGGTTAATGAATGGTAGGAAAAATGATCCTTTCTTATGGCCACATTTAATTTTCTATAATCAATACAGATTCGCTATCCAATTTAGACTCCAGTCAGTACTAACTCATTTGCTTCATTTTGGACTTTTGTTACCCCTGACTTCTTAGCCACTACTTGAATTGGGCTAACTCATAAACTATCTGAAATGGGGTAGATAATTACATTGCCTAATAACTTGAGAATCTCTTTCTTTACTACCTCTTTCATAGCTGGGTTAAGCCTCCTTTGGAGGTCTTTAATCGGTTTGGCTTCCTCTCCTAAATGAATTCGATGTTAGACAATTGAAGGGCTGATCCCTTTGATGTCAGTCATGGCCCAACCTATGACTTTCTGATTCTCTCTCAGGACAACTAAAAGTTTCTCCTCTTGAATTTGATCTAGGTTTGATGCGATGATTACAGATAGGATTTCTGATAGACCTAAATATGTATATTTGAGATGTTCGAAGAGTGTTTTGAGTTCTAGTTTTAGTGCTTCCTCAATCAATGATTTGGATGGTGGTTCATCCATTCTTACAAGTGGTTCGATAGGTGGTTTCCATTGTGGATGAATTCTCTGATCACTGGATGTAAAAATTTCATAAGTAATTTCCTTCTTGGTCTAACCAGAGATTGCAGTCAAAATCTTCTTTCCTTAGATCAATGGGCTCATAAATCTCATCCTGGATCAGGTCTACGTCGACGAGTGGGTCTCTTTTATTTTCAAGATTGAAAATATTAAGATCAATAGACATGTTTTCAAATGAGAGCTTCATGAGTCCATTGCAGCAATTGATTAGGGCATTGGTGGTTGCTAAGAATGGTCTTTCTAAGATGACTGGGATATGATCTTTTGGGTGAGACACTGGCTCAGTCTCAAGGATCACAAAATCTATAAGATAAATAAAATTACCAACTTTAATTAGCACATCCTCCACAACTCTCTTGAGGACCCTCACTGATCGGTCTGCCAATTTTAACATGATTTCTATAGGTTTTAATTCTCCTATCCTTAGTTTTTTATAGATCGAATAAGGTAAGATATTCACACTAGCCCCTAAGTCTAACAAGATCCTATCAATGATGGCATGTGGCTTGAAAGGTATGAGCTCACATTGGCTGCCAAGAAGGCTTTCTTGGGAACATTGGTGGTTTTCATCTTTGTGCATAGATCTTTGAGAAACTTGATGTACGTAAAAACTTATTGGATCATATCTAGTAGAGGGATATTTATTTTCATTTATTTAAACATTTTGATCCATATGAGTTGAGTGTCTGTTGGACCTAAGTCTATTCGAAAAAGAAACTATACGATTGGGTGATGTTTCATCAACCTCTGTTGATTCGGGCTCCACAGACTTGGTCTGATCGGTCAGTTGCTCATGAGATGGTTCAGATAGTGGATCATCTTAATCTTTAGATGTACCCACATGATTGTTTATTTATTTTTCAGACCTTAAGGTATGAATTACATTTACATGGTTGAGTCAACCTTTAGGTTGGGATTGTTGACTGGGTTGGGCTCTTGGGTTAGGCTCTGGTTGGCTTGGTAATTTTTCTTTTTCTCTTTTGCTGATGGTGCTAGCCAACTGTCCTAATTTCATTTTCAATTAGGCTATTGCTTGGGTATTGGCTATTAGCATCTGACCCGTGGTTTGCATGAAATTTTTCATGGCTTTTATGAAGTTATCCAGTGTAGCGTTGGTGTCAGCATTGGATTTAGTCAAAGCTTCTAGGCTTTTTTCTAGAGAACTGAGTTTCTTTTCCCTATTATTATAGCCTAGTGGGTTGTTTGCTAAAGGATTGGGCCTTGGGTTTGACTGGTTGAAGCTGGGACCGCCTGTACTGGGACCTTGTGATCAGGAAAAGTTTGGATGGTTCTTCCACCTTGGGCTGTAGGTTGGTGCATAGGGGTCATTAATAGATCTATG
Source organism: Elaeis guineensis (assembly GCF_000442705.2). Lineage (NCBI taxonomy): Eukaryota > Viridiplantae > Streptophyta > Magnoliopsida > Arecales > Arecaceae > Elaeis > Elaeis guineensis. Next base: position 110,975,367 of record NC_025997.2, on the reverse strand, counting down.
AAAGGTTATATTCACCTATGCATAATCATTTTCAGTTTGGGTCATGAGGTAGGGACACTCTTCTATTACATGATTTTGGTCACCACATCCATTGCATATGGGTGCGGACACTTGATTTATAGGGGCATGTCCCTTGAGTTCTAGGGCCTCTATCCTACGGATCAAAGATAAAAATTTAGCCTCTTCAGCTAGGGATGTTGGGGTTTGGTGTACTCCCCCTCTTAAAGGCGAGATTCTTTTGGGTTCCCTAGTTATCTTCCATCGTATGCTTTTCTCTGCTAGATCCTCTAAAAATTACCAGGCTTCTATAGGCTCTTTGTTCATGAATTGATCCTGATACATTGATTCTAATATTATTCTAAAGTTTGAGTCTAGTCCCTCATAAATGATTTGGCACAGCCTCCCAATCTCAATTCTATGGTGCGGGCATTGACTCAAAAGATTTTTAAAGTGATCAAAGCACTTCTAAAAAGACTCACCAGGTAACTGATAAAATTGATTAATTTTATTTCTAAATTTGGTAGTCTTATGGTGTGAAATTTTTTTTTTCAAGAACACTTTAACAAAATCCTCCCAAGATCCTATGGATTGGTTAGGAAGACTGTATAACCATTTTTTAGCACTATCCTTGAGGGCAAAATTGATCAGCCTAAGTTTAATTGCATCCTTAGTGAGCTATTGGAGTCGCATCATGATGCATACTTTCTCAAATTTTCTTATAAAAATATATGCATCCTCAATTCCAGTGAATTTAAGAAGCATATTTATGATCTGGGATTTAATTTCAAAATTGACATTGATTTGTAGTAGTCAGATACATGAGGGTTGAGCTGACCTAACTAGGTAGCAAAGATCTTTCAAGATTCGAGGTTCATGTTCGAGTTCACCCATGGTGGGCTTGGAAGGGTTTGGATCTATTCTCACTAATCTAGCAGTTTCTCTTTTCCAAGTTGAAATTTTTTAGATTTTTTTTCTTGTGTGTGGAAGAAGAGGGAACAGGAAGGAGAGATAGATGAGAAGAGAATTCTAAAGATGAATCCTAAGGTGTCCTAAATTCAGAGATGATAGAGAAGAATGTTTTAATTAGATTTAAATTGTGGGTTAGCAATCAAGCTATGCAATCAATCATAGTTAAGGATTATCTTAAATCTGGATAGCTCCTAACTGTCAAGTTTGCCTTTGAGTACTTCAAGTAAAAGATTAGCCACTCAACTGGTCAGATAAGTATAAGATTGATGAGGATCCCTCTATTTTTTTTCTTAGATATCAATTAAAATTGGCTAGCTAAGCGAACGAAACTAATTAAATAACCATCTTCCTTCGGGATGTAGTCTCTGAACTATTTTTCTTAGTCACCAGTTAAACTGGCTAACTCTAATCTGATCCAACTCTTAGGATCCCTTATCCGAGTGAGCTCGAGAGTCCTTAGGGGCCAATATCTAATTAATTTTAGGTTAAAGTTTAGGTCAATACAATTATGCAGAGTTGTGGTTTATGGGCTAAGAAAGGATGATGAAATCTCTATTTTATCTTGTTTAGGATTTGTGACCTTAAGATGCTTTATGGAATTATGCAATGCAAAAAGAAAAGATGGCCAAATATGGTGATTAGTCAAGAGTAAATTGATTTGTTTCACTTTTTAAGTTTTTTGATTAGGTATCTAATTCTCTAAGTAGATTATGAGGTGTCAATGTAGAGATTTTTTTTTTGTTGATTTTGCAAGAATGTAAGTTTGACTAAGTAACTAGGCAAGTTAGAAAACAAATAATAAAAATAAACTAAGAATAAAAGGTAGAAATCAAAAAAGACTAAAGAAAGCTATTTTTTTTTCAAAAAAAAATAATCGCACCTAGATCTTTGGTAATGGCATCAAAATTTGATTACTGTTGTAGACAGTCAAGAATAAAAACCAACTTAAACTATATAGATAAGGTGAGTCGGGATCGTATCCTCAGAGATCTAGGATAATTATTTTATAAAGAAGCAATAAAAGAGAATTAACTATGAAAGAATTTAAAAATAAAATAGAAAAAAATAAACTATAAATTTAAAATAATTTGTGAATGAAAATAAGTCAGAAAGATAACCCATAAATTTTGAATCCACTATGCAAAATAAATTTTTTTTTTTATGTTACAATATTAATACTTATGATTAGGATATTAGTATAGTTTATCTTTAAGAGTACAAACCATATTCGTAGATCATAGCTCATCTATTTGGAGTATAAACTATCTAAATCTAATTACAAACTATAGAGTTTAATCTAACATACTATGATCTATCTCTCCTAGGTATGTACCGTATCTGTAGCTCACGGCATGTTTGTAGATGGTATAGACTGTGTAAGTTAGATCAATACATCAGAAAAATAAAAAGATATGAAATAAAAGTATAATTTTATTGTACGAAAATTAAATACAAAAAAAGTAAAAATCTATTTACAAACTTCATCATATTTCTAAGTTGGAGATGTTTAGCCACACATAGAGATCTTCAGCTCTTCCTCCATATTCTCCCCTTTCCTAAAGCCTAAGACAAAAACTAAAAAATAAAATTAAAGTGACTGATGCTGCTCTCTGTTTTCTATGGCCTGCTTCCACTCTCTCTATTTCCTCCATCCTTATTTTCCGACCCCTATATTTATAGCCTTCACAATATCTTCGAGTAAAATTGGGCTCTAAATCATGTTCAAACTACTCAACCCATGCTTGCCGTCTGATCGAAATCAAATGGTCAAAAAATCTACTAGAAATGTCCTAAAACATGTCAGCTTCAATCCTGGCTCTTGGATCAAACTCTAGATTGAATTTAAGTCATTGGATTGCATAAAATACTCCTCTCAGCCAGCAGCTGCTCTCGTCTGTCCGATCAAATGCTGGATCGTTCATAGCTATCCAATGGTGCAAACCAAGCCCCCTCTCTCTCGTGCATCGTGATAAAAAATCGAGAGGCCTGTTCCCATAAGCTGCGTATAGACTCGACGTTGCGTGGTCTATGGATCGCATGTGAGCCGCACCTCCTATTTCGATAAGCTGCGCATGGATTGCGTGGCTAGTTTTCATGCACCGTGCATGGATCGTGCAGCTTATTTTGGGTTTTTTTTTTATTTTTCACTTTTGGGCTTCGTTTGGGATCCATTTTGAGTCCGATTTGCTTTCAATTTTCTTCTTTTTACCCTACAAATCAGGCTCTTTGCATTGACAATTATCTTTTCTACAAACCACAAGCAAAAGTATCAATTCTTAAAAAATAAAAGTCAATTAATATATATTTTGATACTTTTATTGGGATATTTATTATACTTATCAATGGGCTATATGTAAAATTAAGTCTCAAGCCGTTCATTATGAGCTTGAAGAAGAAGTGCCCCATTTACAAGAATGTTTTTAGAGTTGGATGCTTCAGAAATTCTCCTACATGATGGCCATCATGAGGAGGTAGATCATACTAAGTTTGTTTTAAAGGGCAATCCTATCCTAGAAGATGAAGAAGAGAAAGAAGTAGAAGAAGTGGAGGAAGAGGAGAAATTGAAAAAAGAATCTGAAGGGTACCAAACATCTGAAGAGAAAGATGAGTAGTCAATCCCAGGAAGGAAGGAGTCAACCTCAAGGATAAAGAAGTCAACTCTAGCATGCTAGAGAAGACTGGCACATAGTAGGAGTTGACCCCAGGGTAGTAGAGTCGATACCTGAATAATTGAAGTCAACCTCAAGGTAGATGGAGCTATTTTTGTCTTTGTGGTGTGTTTGTTTTATTTGCTTTTCATACTTGTCTTGCATCATTTCAATTATTACATTACTTGACATATTTGTATAATTAATCTCTGAATCTATTTATTTTTATTTTCAGAGATTACAAGATGACTACTCCTAAAGGACGGAGTCATGTTAGCCAAGGAGAGAGCTCCAGAGGAGAGAGCTCCAAAGGAGAGAGCTCTCATGCGGCTAGCTTATATGGTTCTACGGCACCCACACCATGGGATAAAATCTAACACTACAAAAATTCTCCATTAGGTTATTCTATTTTTTATTATCTAATAGAATATTTTTTATGATCTTTTGCTACTCTCAGATTCGGATGATATGGGGTCACCATTGACCCCACAGTCACATGGAGCAGTGGCCAGCTCTGAGCCTCAGCACTATGGTAGAGGATCTGCTTGGCTTGCAGCACCTCCGACTTGACCAGAGGATAGAGAGCTAGTGCATATTCAAAGCTGCACGTAAGTACTAGATCTTTGAGAAATATTTTTAAAAAATTTTAACTATTTTAGAATCAATATTTATTATTCAAAATCAATTTTGCAGGACATTTAGGGAGCCTGAGGTGTCTCACGTGGTTACTGAAATCGTCCGACGATAGATGTCGGGTCGGTGAATGAGTTCTCTAGTTGGCTGTCGGGGGCTCGTGATGCTGCATGAGAGATATTTCTGGTAAGTCAAAGATGTTTAATTTTTAAACTTACGATACATTTATATTCTATTTATTGATATATGCCATCCTTTATTTGTAGTCATACTATCGATTCAAGACTCTTCAAGAAGAGGAGGCCGACTGTCGAACCTTCAAGGAGGTCGCCACACATCAGCTTCGAGATGGGCTGTACCACTTCAGATAGTCTGCCATTGAGTTCATCAATTTCAAGTCACCATCAGACTGAAAGTCTTTCACAGATCACTGGAAGTGGGGGACATATGGAAGGTCCTTTGTGACCAGTGGAGCAGTGAGGAATACTTCGATAGATAGCAGCAGGCTTGGCAGAATCAGGCCACCCAACAGGATCTGATCAAGCACACCAACGACTCTATTGGCACACATGTCATAGCAGGTAGATTGATAAAAATTCTATACTTATATTAATCTCATATTTAGTTGATCATATGCTTATTTTTATTAATTTAATTTTATTATTTATTGTAGATACGATAGTTGGATCATGTACCACACTAGCTGTAGTTGTGGGAGGTTACATACCAGTCTAGGAGGATCGGGTGATTACTTAGATTCTAGGTCTAGACGGATTGTGGTAACTTAAAAGATTATTTATTTAGTTTTTATATGTACCGATATGTATAATAGCACTAATAAATTTTTAAACTGTATAGGCAGATTATGTAGAGTACATCATAGCACGACATGGTGAGGATCATCCTCTCAGCCTCTCTTTGACCTCGAAGGATGGCTCAGGTGTTGGATTTCTAGGTGATTTTCAGCATACAAATTTTTCCATCTCATGAATATATGCGGTGGAAGAGTAAGATTAAAATAATTTTAATCCTAAACATGATTGGATCTAATCCTACAATCACCTAGAGATCTTTCTAAACATGGTATGGAACAAAATAAGATCTGATTTCAAAAGGTTGGATCGATTCTATACCTGAATCGCTCCTGCCTTTCTTCAATATCTGGATCTGAGGATGTCAACGATCTTGATCTAGCCACACAAATGTCTGGCCTCTACAGGTATCCATCAAGATCAATCTTGAATTTTTTTTCTTGTTGTAGATTCATCTTCTTCAAGATGAATCGCAGTCTTTTGGATCCTTGATCAATAGTTGATCTTCCTCCGTGATCTCAATGCTTGAATCACAGCCTTTCTCCTTTGCTTGGCATACATTGGATTGCCCAACCACCTTGGGCGTGTGGAGATGGGGGACGCCCAACACTTAGGCGTGGGATAGAGAGGAGAGGGAGAGGAGGGTGTGGACATAGGGAGAGGGTTTGAATCTGAATTCTTAATTCTCAAAACTCCTAGGAGAAGAGCATCTTAAATGGAGCCCTTCTTGGAGTCCAAAACAAACTTCAATCAAGGTTAAGAGGCAAGTCCTTATCACATAAAGACTCTTTCCTCCCTTTGCTGATTTTCTTCCAAAGAAAACCAATGCAAAAGAAAAGGGATCACACCCAAATAGGACCTCTTACTCTTCTCATGCATGCAAGAGAGGGGGCGCACGCCCTCTCTCTTGCTCTCCATGCAAAAAAGAGAGAGGGGTGCATGCCCCTTTCTTTCTCCATGCTCTTTCCAGGGGCATGCGCCCCTGGACTTTCCAAAAGAAGGAGGCATGCACCTCCTCTGGATCTCATCCAGAGGTGGCGTGTGCCCCACTCTTCTTTCCATTTAATCCACATCAAAAAAGGAAATTCAAGGGAGAAAAATAAAGAGGCAAGGCACCAACTAATTGGCTTGATCCAACCCACATAAGGCACCCAATATGGTGCTCCTTAAACCCAAATCTAAATGAAATTAGGTTAGGTTTAAGGCAATTGATTGACTTGATCTAATCTTTATCCAATAAGGAATCCAATTCCAAAGAAGAATTGGATTTAACCATGTGCTAGCATGGTTCTCCTAAATCTAATAGGATTTCACCAAATCCTAATCCAATTGGGACTTCTCAAGCCCAATTGGTCAATCCAAGATTAAATCTTTTAATGTGTCGCCCATATGTTCAATTATGTCTGGTAGCGAGATATACCATGATCTCCATCATGGTATCATTGAACCTTTTTTCAATGGATTGGAACGATTCCAACTCACACCCATCAAGGATCATCGATCCAGAATGATCCAAGTGAGTTCTCATAATCCATCAATGATATCTAGCAATATATAGTGGCAACCCAGCAGAACTGAAAGTAGAACCTCTAGGTGTAGTTTTCATTTAATTCAGTTCTTCTATCAAGAGTTTCCATAGGACGTAGAATATGAAAACTCATCAAACCCTAAGCATCCATCATATGCAAGACTTAATTAGCTTGAGTCCAGTTGTGAATCTCATGAAAACTCCTTCCATTATCATGCTGCTATAGCCACAGACTTAAAGACTCATCTTCTTAGGTCACATGGGGCTACTCCTCAACTACTAAGACCGATGGATCCCCTATAAGTGTACACCTTACTCCTACAATGAATCTATTACAGCCAACAAACACTGTAAGGTCCCAAATGGTTAGGGACCATATTTCTGTATTGTCAAACTATCACAACTCCATTGTGAGCAACCGAGGTACTACAAGTTAAAAAACTACTCATACAATTATAGCATCGAGATAGTCACTAACGAATGAGTAAACATTCAAATGACCTCTTATTTTTGGTCACGCTCAATATCGTTGTTCTCTAATAACCATCTGTACTCTTGCTCTAATATTCCAACACTGTAGACTCGAGACTCATCTATCCAAAAGAGAAGCAATTCATGCACTGATTTTGATGAATCCATCACCATCCCCGTGATGATCCAATAATTGAGAGCAATTCAGAAGTTAATCTATAATGACACATATCTAAAATTCTTAACTCTTGAGAATATATGTCATTATCCAACAATCTCTTGGTTGATTCACAGACACATTACACATGAATGGATAAAAAAAAATTATTTTATTAATTTCAACAAATCAAGTACAAAAATATGTCCTAAAAAAATATAATGTGCCAATCAATAATTGACTTTTTAAGTCATACATCTAACAATCTCTCACTTGACTTAAGCCAATTCACTATACACCTAAGATCCATCTTTCCAAGGTGGGCTTCAATCTTCGATTGGCTTAACTACTTCATCAGTGAGTTTGCTATGTTGTCTATGGAGTCTACTCTTCGTACCTCAATATATTTCTTCTTTAGATAATTGTGTATAATGTAAAATCACCGCTTGATGTGCTTGAACTTCTGATGAGACCTAGGCTTTTTAGTGAGGGCTATGGCACCATTGTTGTTGCAATACAAGGTGATGGCATCATTCTGAGATCCACAATAAATTTTTATATCAGAAGGCTTCCTTTGTAGCTTCCAAAATGGTGATATACTTAGCTTCCATGATAAAATCAGCAATGATCAGTTGTTTGAAACTCTTTCAACTTATAGAACCACCATTATAAAGAAACACACATCTTGATATAGATTTTCTATCATCAGAATTAGATATAAAGTCTGAATCAGTGTATCTCTCAACCTACAACTCAGAATTTTTTTCAAAGATCAAGAACAAATCTGTAGTCCTTCTCAGGTACTAAAGGATATTCTTCACAGCAGTCTAGTACTCTTCATCTGGATTCGATTGATATCTGCTCATAACACTTACAACAAGGCTATATCAGATCGTGTGCACAACATGACATACATGAGGCTCCCAATTATCAAAGCATAAGGGATCTTGCTCATTTGCTGAATCTCTTTAGGTGTGTTAGGATATATATTCTTGAAGAGATTAATACCATGTCTAAGGGATAGTAGTCCCCTCTTAAAATTCTTCATACTGGACCTCTTCAGTACTTTCTCCATGTACATCTTCTATGAAAGGTCAAGCATCGTATTCGGTCTAACTTTATAGATCTTAATTTCTAGAATAAAAGATGCTTCCCCTAGGTCTTTCATGAAAATTTTTTTGGACAACCAACTCTTGACTGAAGTCAGCATGAAAATATCATTCCCAATAAGAAGGATGTCATCTACGTACAAAATGAGAAATGTGTTAGCCCTCCCTCTGACCTTCTTGTAAATACAAGGCTCCTTCTCATTCTTGATGAAATCAAACAATTTGATCGTATCGTTGAAATGAGTGTTCCAAGTCTGAGAAGCTTGCTTCAATCTATAAATGGATCTATACAGCTTGTAGACTTTGTGATCTCTATCACTAGAAGTGAAACCCAAGGACTGTTTCATATAGATATCTTTCTCAAGATATCTATTAAGGAATACTGTTTTCACATCCATCTGTCATATGTTACAATCATGATAAGTTGAAATGGCAAGCAATGTGTGGATGGATTTCAGCATGATGATAGGTGAAAAGGTATTTTGATAGTCAATGCTTTCGCATTGACTATAACCCTTTGCCATAAACCTACCTTTATAGGTCTCTATCTTACCATCTACACCTATCTACTTTTTGTAGATCCATTTATACCCAATGGGTATAATACTTTCTGGTGAATCCACTAAGATCCAGACCTAATTCGAATGTATTGAGTCAATTTCTGACTTCATAGCATTCAATCATATCTCAAAATCGATGTCTGACATCATCTCATCATAGATCTTAGGATCAACTACTTGATCTCTATCTCGCATGAGAAATACTTCCTCTACATCCTTTATGAGCATACCTAAGTATCATTCAAGAGGATGGAAGATCCTACTAGATCTACGAGATGGAGAAGGAATGACTACATCAATTGGTTTGATGGGTTCAATCTAATCTATAGCTGGCCGCTCATCAGTGACTTTCTTTTCAAGCTCAATTAGCCTCCCACTACCTCCATCCTAGATAAACTATTTTTTCAAAAATGTGGTATGCCGGCTCACAATCACATTATGATCCTCTAAGAAATAAAAATAGTATTTGATTCTTTAGAATACCCTATGAAGTGAGCTTTCATAGATCTAGCCTCTAACTTATCCACCAGTTATCTTATGACATAGGTCGGACATCTTCAAATCTTGAGATGATCCAGACTCAATTTTTTATCATTTCATATCTCATGTGGTATGATAGGAATAGATTTAGAGAAAATCATATTTAAAATATAAATAGAGATTTGTGGGACATATCTCCAAAGAAATATAGGTAGGTCAGTGAAGCTCATCATGGACCGGACCATATCCAATAGGGTCCTATTTCTCTTTTTTGATATCTCATTGAGCTGAGATGTACTAGGAGGAGTCCACTATGAGATTATGCCATTGTCTTTGAGATATCCTAAAAATTTTGCACTAAGGTATTCTCCTTCTCGATCTAATTAAAAAATCTTAAGAAATTTTTCTATTTATTTTTCTACTTCATGTCTAAATTCTTTGAACTTTTCAAAGGCTTTAGACTTATGTCTCATAAGAAATACATACCCATACCATGAATAATCATCGATAAAAGTTATAAAGTACTGATAACCACTCTTGGCCTACACGTCAAATGATCCACACACATCAGTGTGTACTAGGATAAGTAGTTTAGTGGCCCTTTCACTATATCCCACAAAGGATAACTTAGTCATTTTTTTTTTGAAGACAGGATTTACAAACTGGGTATGACTCAGAACTTAGTGGATTAAGGATCTCATCTTTTTTTAATTTGTTAATCTTATCCTCTCCAATGTGATCAAGTCCAAGGTGCCACATAAACTTGTGGTTCAAGTCATCTCTAAGTCATTGTGTCCTACAGCTTTCACTAATTGCTCGTTAATATTTATAGATTTATCAGCATGCAAATGATAATGACTGTCAATTAAAAGAGCTGTTGCAATAAATTTTTTTCTCAAATAAATAGAATAAAAGTCTTTATTGAAATTGAATACAAATTCATCCTGTGCTAGTACTGACACAAAAATCAAATTTTTGCTAGTTATAAAAATATAATAACAGTCTTTGAGAATTAATCTAGATCCTAACAGTAATCACAGAGAAAATTTTCTAACGGTGACTATAGCAATCCTTGCTCCATTGCTGATGTGCAGGACCATTTTTCCTTCTCTCAATCCTCTACTTTCTATCAGACCCTGCATAGAAGTACATATGTGAGCACACGATCCAGAGTCTAATATCCAACTAGAAATGGAGGAAACATTAAGATTAGAGTCAATAACACGCAAATCGGATTTACCTTCCGAAGGTGTGTCTGTCTTTTGTTTCTTCAGGCTCTCTAGGTACAGTGGATAGTTCCTCTTCTAATGACCATCTAAATCACAATAGAAACACTTTTCCTTGCCAGCAGTAGCCTTCTTTGGAGTGTCCTTTTTCTTTAGCATGCTCTTCTTTTTTCACTTCTTCACAAATTTCTTCTTCTTCCAAGTAAACTTTCTCTTAGAGGAAGACACCTGCTTTACAGCTAAAACAGTGCCCCTTCAACTTTTCAAGGTCCCCTCATTGCTTACCAACATGTTCATCAACTCAGGTAAAGTGTAGTTCAATTTGTTCATATTGTAGTTCATAATAAACTGAACAAATGAACTAGTAAGGAACTGGAGGATCAAATCCACTTGCAGTTCCCTGTGAACAAGAATATCCAGCTTCTCAAGCTGTTCAATGTCTTTGATCATTGTCAAACAATGATCGTGGACAAACTGTCCTTCACGTATTTTAGTATTAAAAAGTTTTTTAGAGATTTCAAAGTGTATAGTATGGCTCTGCTCACCATACAACTCTTGCAGGTGAATAATCATGGCTTTGGCAGTAGGCATATCTTCATGTTAGTTCTACAACTCATTGAACATCGAAGCTAGTATGTAACACTTAACCTCATTGTCATCTTCCATCCATTTCTCTTGTGTAATCATCTAACAGACACTTGGATGGTCAGGTATAATTGGGGGGTCCTGATCGAGCACATAGTCCAACTTCTTCAAACTCAAGATAATCTTGAGATTTCTGAATCAGTCCTTGTAATTTAGGCCAACTAGTCAGTTGGATTCTAGAATGTGGGCTAAAGGGTTGGAGGCTGACATGATTAACTGCGAGAGTAGATATTCAAGTTAGATAATTATACTCAGATTTTAAAATTTATTCTAAAAATTTTAAGAAGTAAATTAGACTCCTACTATTCTTATGGATCTTTCACACTCCCCTGTGAAGGTGCGAAAACCCCTACCTGACAAAAGTTTCTAATGGGTACTATAGTCCCATCGTTATGCATGCACCTCACCTGACAGATATTGGTGATACGCTATATCGATGTGTGGACAACTATTGTCCAATGCTTCTCAAGCATGATGTAGCGATTGGTCTCTAAGTCATGGAGCCTCAATGTGCCTATTTATTAGTCCAATCCTTAGTTAAATCAGATCCATCGTTTAATGCATAGATAAAGCCATCATTAGGTTCCTTATTGTGCCTGATTATTGGGTCCAACCCCATCATTATCTAGCAATATCTCATGTTAATAGAATAGTTGCATCTTTCTAATGCAACTGAACCACTGTAATCAGTCGAAAACAGTCAACACCAGTAGGATGCCTGCACTCTTACAATGGTGGAAGATGTAGGACCTAATATTTATGGAGAGATTTGGGTTCAGATCTCATGTAAATCAAATCAGCACAATCTCATATCTGCTTGATCAGGTTCAGGTTAGCACAATCTCATGTCTGACGATCCTAGTCATCATGGGTGAACACAAATGACTAAACAATCTTATTCAAAACTTAATCTATTAAGTTGGTTAGATAAGTGAGATTGATGGAAGGGTTCGTCGATACTTGCCTGAGACACCATGAAATAGCTAGGTAAGCATACACCTAATTAAAAACTATCGATCAAGACTTATCTTAGACACTGATTGGTCAATTAGAATTAAATAGATCAGTCTAGCTACTCGAACTCAATCCACTGAGCCAAATTAGATCTTGAGTCAATCAATTCACATTAAAATGTGAATCAATATGAGCAACTATAACTAAACTCAATATTGAGTCCTTTTGATCTAATCCTAATCAACTATTGATTAGATTCGATCAACTGCTCAAAATCAATAAGGATTCTAATATGATCTAATCAAGGATCTTAATTGTAGTCCAATCACTAGATCTAATTTTTCTATCCATACCCTCATGCATCACTTAAAATTTAGATTCTAAAAATAATCTTTAGATTATGTTTAAGTGCATGAATTAATAGTTTATGATCTCAAAATATTTTTCAGATCTAAACCTAAAATCATATATCTCATATATGGTATTTTAGATCTAAAATCTATGAAATATATATATCACATATATAATTTTTAGATCTAAAACTAACATGGCACATATCTCATATATGCAAAATCAGATCTAAAAAGAAGATTAAAACTATTTGAAAATACTGTTCAAAAACCATTCAACATCTTAATTTTAGATCTAATAAGTTTGGTTAACATGTTCTGAAAATAGTTTCCAAAATCGATGAACTTTTTATGGTTCTTCCTCTTGATTCATGCAGGCATCCTTTCCACCATAGTCCTTTATGGCAGGACATACTTCACCATGGATCTCAAAGAGTACTAGGCTACTAGGTCATTAAGCTATACTAACATATCACATATGCAAATAAAAATCAGATCTATGTATCACATACATGCAATTAGATTTCTAATCAGATTTAAATCAAAAAATCAAGATAAATAAGCTAAAGATTAAACTAACTTTCAGATCTAAAGAGAAATCAGATCTGAATTTATCTCATACATGTTAAAAAGTCATGGCTCTGATACCACTATTGGAGTTCTAGGTGATTTTCAACATGCAGATTTTTCCATCTCATGAACATGTGCAGCGAAAGAGTAAGGTTAAAATAATTTTAATCCTAAACATGCTTGGATCTAATCCTATAATTACCTAGGGATCTTTCTAAGTATGCTATGAAACAAAATAAGATCTGATTTCAAAAGGTTGGATCGAATCTATCCTAAATCACTCCTATCTTTTTTTAAGATTCGGATCTAAGGATGTCAATGGTCCTGATCTAGCCACATAAATATCTGACCTCTACAAATATCCATCGAGATCAATCTTGGATCTTTTTTCTCATTGTAGATTCATCTTCTCCAAAATGAATAACAGTCTTTTGGATTCTTGATCAACAGCTGATCTTTCTTTGCGATCTCAATGCTTGAATTACAGTCTTTCTCCTTTGCTTAGTGTAGATTGGATTGCCCAACCACCTTGGGCATATGGAGATGTGGGACGCCCAACACTTGGGCATGAGATTGAGAGGAGAGGGAGAGAAGGGTGTGGACACAAGGAGAGGGTTTGAATCTAAATTCTTAATTCTCAAAAATCTAGGAGAAGAAGATCTTAAATAGAGCCCTTCTTAGAGTCCAAATCAAACTCCAATCAAGGTTAGGCAAATCCTTATCACATAAGGACTCTTTCCTCCCTTTGCTGATTTTCTTTCAAAGAAAACCAATGCAAAAGGAAGGGGATCATGCCCAAATAGGAAAGCAAAGGGTGGCGCCCCTCGTACTCTTCTCATGCATGTCAAGGTTGGGTGATCAGTCGATGTTGGAGCTAGCTGACAAGCCACCTTCTACAAGACTTGCACTATAATATTCAGTGCTTGGACTTATTAAAGGAGCTGCTAAAACTACTTGATGGTAATGGTTGGGGCAGTCGGTACCCCCAAGACATTCGAGTCTTGATGACCCAAGGTTGGTGGACTCCATAGGGACCTCCGTGAGAGCAGCAGGTGGCACCGTTAGGATCTTCTTGTTTTCATACTCTAACAATGGAAGGGAAAATAAAGCTCAAGACCTCAAACGTGGGTCAAGGCCTTTCCTCTAGTACTAATTTGTTGTCGTCGGAGAGTTGAGCTGGAGTTGGGGAACAGCAATGATGGTAGGATAACTTGTTGAGATAATCAAAGCTAGGTGCTGGTGCCGACTCCATGATTGATCCCTCGAGCCAATCCTACAAAACCACTAAAGATAAAAAAAAAGTCTTCATGCTGAGGGGTTTCCAATGATGGACTCTCTGATGCCTAAGTCAGTCTCTTGCAGAAGCAAATAGAAGAGGTTTGAGCAGTAGATGGAGATGAGAGGTGGTATCAAGTATGAAGAGTGGAAGGCCAGTATGGAGAATGGAAAGTCAAAGGTGGAGAATGGTGAATTTAAAGAAGGGATAACCCAGAGCTTTATAAAGGAGCTGGACTCCAGTACGTATGGAGTCTGCTTCGAGAGAGGGCATACGAGGTAGGTGTTCACTTTCCTGGAGGATCCAGAGGAAAGGTGTTATAGATGAAGAAGGGTACCTATAATCTTCAAGGATATACGCCGTCCGCTAGAGAGCAGAGGCTGTGAAGACATATTCTAGCTATTAGGGAATAACAGCACATATATCTCGAGGTTGTTGAGATCATGGATCTAACTTAGTGGAGAAGGGAGTGGAGCAGTGAGTGGTGGGCTGCTTGTCATCTTGTAAGTAGAAGGCTCTAAAATTCCTCCGGCATAATTGTGAAAGTCTAGGTGGCAGAGGCTGGCAGCCACTCTATTACCCTCCATCAGGGACACATGTTGCTGTCACTCATTCACCGATGCCATGGTGGACGTTTTGTTTTAGGGTATATCACATATCAAAATCACTTTTCCAAATATCATATTCTCAGGAATCAATTGTACAGGATAAACATTTTAGTGAGAGATTTCTTTCTACAAGTCAAATGAGCCCTCATTGTGTCCCACCCCTAACCAATAAAAAATAATTTATATAATTTTTATTTCTTTTTGATTGGATGGATGGCTTACGGTGATCTAAAGTAAATGTCCTATAAAATCAGAAAATAAATATCACAAAGGGCAATTGAGATGCCCCCAAAAATAACTTATTTTATTTTTAGTTATTCAGGCTGATAATACTCCTTTTGCTTTCATTTTTCTTTTCACTTTTTCTTTAAAATGGAAGTTATTAATTTTCTCCTCTATTGTTTTTGTTAAATATTTATATTTTTATCTTTTCCCTTCCAAGACTAGCATCACAAAAAGGGTACCTAACCAATTTGATTTGCCTATTTGAAGTAATTCTCCTAGATTAAGTTAGCCATCTTAGCTCCAATTTAGCAATGAATTGGACTTGTTCCTTGTCATATTTCATAATTAATATAATCTTTTAGTCCTTCACAACTAGCCAGCATTGTGGTTCTCTTTGGTTTATGTTTTGAATTGAAGGGCTTGGCTCAATCACTAAAACTTATCCCCAAATTCATCATCAAAACATGCTTAAATAGGATCAATAATAGTAGTCCAATCATCAACCATCTATACAGCATGGATGGTGGATGTTTGAACTAGATAGAAAATCAAGAAGTAACATTTTCATGGGTTAGAGGTGTATCTTTCATATAAAAGAAGGATTTATCTTACTTCCCACAAATTCATCATTAATGGATCATGCAAGATAGCTGCTTTTTTTGAGATCTATGCAGACAAATAAAAAACAAGTTCAGAGTGCTTGGAGAAACATTGACCATTTTATACAAATAGAGATGGCAATGGATCGCAAATGGATCGGATCAGATAGTACCTATATCTGTCCTCCAATTAAAAATTTCATATCCATATTTGCTTGATACCCACATCGAATCGGATCAGATCGGATCAAGTAGAGATACGGATCGGATTGGATAGGATGAATAAGTGGAGTCGAGTCGGGTTGGATAAGGAACACATCATACAAACATTATAAAATGATTATAATTTTGAAAAGAGAATTTAGATTAAGGTTATATTGCATTGGATTCGGGGTGAGAAATACCATTATCCATATTGGACCTAAACCCACTTCGGATATTTTTTTAGAACTTCTATCCATCTCAGATTCTTACTGATCAAATAAAATCCATCTCATTCGGATCGAATTAGATTGGGTCGGGTACTTGATGAGTTGGTTAAAATTTCTATTCCTATATATGAAGAACAATTCTCCAAAGTATTACCTATTAACCAACTTAGTAATATAGCTAATGGCATGATGTGGCACTAAATGAATGGCTAGAACCAACGAGCAGAATGAATTGCCTTCTACCACATCAGACATGTAACTATTCGAATAACATAGTGGCATTCTGAACCATTACTCCTGTAAACTATCTCCACCATCAAAAACACATTTACTAATAACTCTAATCCAGGCAAAGGTCCTCTTGCTTGGAAGCACAGCACCCATACTCAATTCGAAGGTATTTTTTGAGTCTGTGTTTCCCTCTCTCTCCCTTCAATAATTTTTCCCTTCTCCTTTCCCTTCCCCAAAAGGAGAGAGAGTATAAAAGCTCCAAAAAAGTTTTCTTCGGGTGTTAATCTCTTACACTATGCGAAATTCTTTGTGCATCGTGGACAGTGTAGAAAATCCGACATAGAGTGTATCGTCTCATTCGATTGGTTCACATAATTACCACTTTTCAACATGCATTTAATGCCTGCAGATTGATTTTTTCATTTAAAAATTTTATATGACAAAAATACCTATATTCTTTGAAAAAATTATGACATTGTATGTCCATATTATGATATCTTGTATTCATAATATGCACAGAATGTCATAAATTTTTGCTAAAGAACAAGGGCATTTTCATCATTCAAAATTTTCAAATGAAAAAGTTGATCTGCAGGCATTAAATACACATTGGAAAGTGATTGGACAAAAATATCTTTCTCATATTATGATATCCGAGGCCATATTATGACATCTTGGGTTACATTACACCACAGGATGCTATAATTTTTTTCAAAAAATAAAAATATTTTCATCATATATAATTTTTAAATGAAAAAAATCGATCTGCAAGTACTAAATGCATATTGAAAAGCGGTAACTACGTGGACTAATCGAATGAGGTGGTGTACTTCATGTTGAATTTTCTACATCACCCGTGGTGCACAAAGAATTTCTCCTTACACTATCATGCAATCACTGGCAATTTGTACCTCCCATCCTCCTCGAAGCATCCAACGGCCCAAACCCATCCTTCCATGACAACCGTGGAACCATGTTTTTGTTTTATTTTTATGTTTATTTTTTGGAACCCATCCGTATATGACCCTTTTATGAACAAAAAATCATACAGGGCAGGCACTATAGATTTTTTTTTCTCTTTTTTACAATGTTGCCACTTTAATCTATCCTAAAGAGAAAATCCACTGCTACTAATAGAGTCCATCTTTCTCATAATTTAACAAAAAAAAAAAAAATTTGCTCGCATCAAGAAAGTCCTATCATATTCTTGCAATTTTATTTTTCCTATTTTGTTTTTCTTTTAGCGCACTATTTTATTCTTCCTATTTTGTTTTTCTTTGGACTTACGATTTTTTTAACTTATGGGATTAGTAGGAGAATATGCATCCTGTTTGACTTTTGGAGGTTTCCTCTTTGAGACGAGCGTAAGAGGAAACATGACCAAAAAAGACTTCTGAATTTCCCCTTTCAGATGACCGCAAAAGGAAATATGCCAAAGACTCGTTTGGCCCATATGATATTTTTCTTAAAATAGATTGAGTTGTTGAGGTATAACTAGATTTCTATCTCTCATTTCTTTTACAAATCTATTTAGCATCGACGAGCAAAAGAGCAAAATTTAATGGCAAAAGTATAGCATGACAGCCTCCTATCGTCCCAAAAGAACAAAACACTTTAAAGATTAAATATAGAAAAATAATATTTGACCAAAAAAAGGAAAATATGAAAAAATAAACCAAAAAAAAATGTGGTTCTGCAGACTAGGATATATATATCCACGTTTTCTAGTCAAAGGACTTATATCAAAGAATGAATTTCAATTATAATAAATTGAGGAAAACTAATTATTTCTAAGTATCTTAAAATAATTGGCAGTGTTTAGAGATTAAAAAAACAAAAAACAAAAGCCGGTGTCAAGTTTCACTAACAATAGACGTTTGGGAGCCAAAAATGAACTTCCGTAACAATAGAATACTAACTCTGTAAACACAACCAAGCGGTCAAAGTGGCAATTCAAAAGCACACTTTTTTAACGGTCAAAATACACATTAGTATGAACTGCATATCAAAATAGCATTAAAAAAATTTAATACGTAAACAAACACCAACTGCTACCTCCAAACTTGATCCCTATATGGTTCTTAATTTGTTCCCCTTTCACCACCCTGGTGAGCAAGTGCACGCGAGCTAGGTGTGGTAGCTGCGCTTTTAGTTCCATCCATTCATGGAAAGCCGTAGCGAACTTGGTAGCATATATTTTCAGTTATTAATTATTAGGTAACTCTTCATCTAATCTAAGGAAAGAAGAAGACCACTCAGATTGGTATCCTCTCTCTTTCGATCATGGCAGTTCATGATTGATGCGAGGGATGATTAGATCGATCCATGGAAGCTAATGATTTGGGGTTTAGGATGTCATGGAGTGAATCCAGGTGCCATAAGGAGTAAGAATTGTAGAACCAGAGATCTATATAAGAAGGGGGTTGGGACCGGCTGGGAACAATGCACACAATTAGAGGTGAAGCAATTCAGGTGGAGAGATCACGGCAAGAGTGGTATGGTTCAGAATTTAATTCTTGACATTATGATTTACTAATTCAATAATTCAGATCAAACCATTTTTCATTAAACTTCTGATCTTTGATTTTATTCTACTCACGTGGTTCATTTTACATGCATTTATTCTACTTATCTGAATTACTTAAGATCTTAAAGTGCTTTTATACAGCTATTTATTGTTATCGTACATTGGGTCTATTTTATGATAGTTTATATAGTTTCAAAGGCTGCCAATGTTATCAATGTTATGCATATTAGATATTAAACATTATAACATATTTTCAGCCTATTTTCAGTCTAACCATCCGATATTTGGATACGTTTGGCATTACTTTTGCTTGTTGGGAAGAGAAGGAGAAACCAGAAGCTATATTTATTTCTAGATTTTTTTAGATGAATTTTTCTATTGTAGAAGCTTTTTTCAGACTATGTTACAAAATATTTTTTTGTAAAATATTTTTTTGATTTAAAATTTATGAAACTAGTCTTGTTTATCAACACCAAATATGCTCTCTGTATTATTAGCCATTCTTCAGTTTTGCTGGATGATATATGATCAAAAAGATGAGGATTGGTTGATCTATTTGATCATTATTTTATGTCAATAGTATTTTTTTTTAAAAAGCTGTATAAAGGTGTTGATCTGAAAATATCAAGTTATTGATATTCGGCTCTCATGCATGTCTATCTAATATAAAAGAGCTACGTTAAAAATGTCGTCAACTAGGTACATGAACAAAAAGTAAAAGTATGATGGACGATATTTGTGTACATCTCTTTGATCATTATTCTATGTCAATAATATTTTTTTAAAGGTATAAAAAGATATTGATCTGAAACTATCAAGTTATTATCGTTCTGTTCCTGTCTGACTTATATAAAGTAAAAACATGATGTACGATATTTGTGTATCAAAGTGTACAAGATCGAGTTGGATGCTATAGCTATTGTTGTAGATCCAATGATTCATATTATAATTTTAGAGCTATTACTAAAAATAGATATTCTTGTAATGAAAATGATAAAATAAACTAATATATGTATGGACTAGATTGCGATGTGCATCTTGATTTAACGTGAAGTCCTCTTCTCTATTGTCCGAAAAAATGTAAAAAAAAAAAAATGCTAGGATCGTGCAGCTAAATTTGATTTAGTCAGAATTATTTTTATTTTAAGTATAGGTTGCACGTGATTGCAACCTTTTGCTATATATGAAGTGATCTAAGATCTTGGAATAAAAGAAAAATAAATAAATAAATAAAAGTCTATACAAAGGCCCAAAGGGAGAAGGCTAGGGCTAGCGCGCGCGCGCTCTCTCTCTCTTTCTCCATATGAAAACTGCCCCTTCTCTCCCCTCCCTCTCATTCTCTTTCTCTCTAAGACAAGCTAGGAGAACCAACTTCTTGATATAAGCCATTAATTTCTAAATTTTTTGGCTTTCCTTTGGGGCTCGGATGGGCGCCATGGGGAAGAAATTTGGTTTGTAGGTTCCAGTTTGTGTGAAACCTTTTCTGCCTTCTGATTCACTTGCTCTGTGTCTCAGATCTCCGAAGAGCTGTTCTTATTCTGAACACATTCCTAGATTTGGTTGTTCACTTTGGTGTAGACAATGAGTCAGACGATTGTTCTCCAAGTGAGCATACACTGTAATGGATGCAAGAAGAAGGTGGACAAAGTGCTTCGTAAGATTAAAGGTATTTCCACTCGTTTCTGTGTTTTTTTATCGATTCATTATCCTTCCTTCAATTTAGAGTGCTATTCCATGATTTAGAGCTTGTGGCAAAAATTATTAGCTTATTTGTTCTATATGCTAGTTTAGTCAAGGCTTCATTGCCAACATCTTGCTTAAAAATTTCCACCTCCCTCCTCTGTAAATATTCTTTCTTCTTTCTTTTTGCTGTTGGCTTTCAGGGGTCGACGAGGTCGACATAGATGAAGAGGAAGGGAAGGTGACTGTGTCGGGCAATGTGGATCCTGGCATCCTTATCCAAAAGCTAAAAAAGGCTGGCAAGCGTGCAGAGCTCTTGAGCTCAGAGGGTGGAAAGGAGGAGGAGGCTGATGACGCCGACGAGAACGAGGGTGGTGGTGGTGAAGATGGAGGAGTGGACATGCCCCATACCCCAATGATCTATATGGGGCCTCCCGGGTACTTGCAGGAAGGCGTGCCGGCACCAGAGATGTTTGCTCCTCCTGCCGACCCCTACCAAGGGAAGCCAGCAATGCGTTATGTGGATCCATATACCACGATTTTGAGTGACGACAACACCAATGCCTGCTCAGTCATGTGAGCAAAGGAAGAGCTTGATTTCTTGGTGGTGTTTCGTCTCTCTTTAGGTTCCTTCCTTCTTCAATGCTGGAGGATATCAGAGAAAAATGGGTCATCTCGTTTCTTTTTACTTTTGCTTGCTTCTTTCTCCATGGTTATTTAGTTTGGTATGGTTGCATGAGAAACATGGCTTGTTTAGTTTCTCTTTCCTTATGTTTACCTCTTTCTCCATCTTCTTTTAAAGAACCTTTTGCTTGATGCTGAAGTTTGGTACAGCTATATTTATAAGATCTATATAGGGTTTATATGGAAGCTTTAGGGATTTACGGGTTGCTTATCTTATGGCTTTATATGATGTGAAAGAAGAAAGCGAACGCAAGGACGGAGCTGTAGCTCTGATAGCCTTAATGGACGTGTTAATTATATGTCTTTATAGAGTTGCAAAATGATAATAATTGTGAAAGCATGGTCCATCTACGATGAGCGAACTTTGTGGTGGTCATCCATTTTTCTTTCTATCCTTTTCTTCTTGAAACTGTTGTTCGCCGAGATTTCATCCTTGCATCCGAGCTTTCATCCTTGAATTATATTGGAGCAGGTGATTGTGACATTTTGGCGATGAGGGATTGGTTATGCTCATGGCTGCTATATATGACGAATGATAATGAAACAATATTAAAGTTGGCATGCACTTTACCAAAGGAAGTGAATAATATCTCAGTGGAAAAGGATGGTAGATACCGTTTAAGTTGTCTTTTTGAAGGTGATATCATTTATGTAATCATTTTATTAAAAGAAGACAATCAAATGAAGTTACTCCCAGGTTTTCCTCCCTTCCTTCTGGGGTGTGGGGGTGTGCACTGAATGATATATAAGTGCAGTTACTTCAGTGATTCAGTTCTATATCCGGCATGCTGTGGTGTGTCAATCACACTACTTAAAAACTAAATAAGTGATAGATACTAAGTAGGATCTTCATAATTCATATTAAGGAAAAAAAATATTGGCATGGCCCAACTACTTGAGGCCTCAAATATCCTTTATGAACAGTTCTCTTCGAAGCATGAGGGCTTGCTAAGTATTTAGTGAAGATGGATTTGTAGTCATGGAAGTCACACTTATCATGATCAGTTCTTTGCTCTACTTTTTAGGTGATAAATGAATATCCTATATTCAAATAAGTTGCACCAATTTACAGGAGTTCTAGGAATTAACGTATCATAAATAATGGACATTTTTGGTGGATTCAAGCAGCATCATTAAAGCGTTATATGTATTCAAATTATATAATGTCTAGGGTGACCTATGTTTCCATGCATTTTATGCATTTTCCATTTATTAAATCCATATTTCTTCCATGGTCACATGTGCCCTTTCTTCATTTTCATTTAAATAATACTGTTGGACCGCATTTTGTCCACCATATTTTATTTTCAACTTTAGTACTTAGAATGCTTAAGGAGACTAGTGTTCCAGCTATCATTGCACATCCTTTATTTTTATTTTTTTTATTTTTTATTTTTTTTTTATTTTTTTGTTTCTGTAACCATCTTCGGTCGGGAAATTCTATGTGTTGCCTGTTACATGCACACAGAAGGCGACTCGGGCTCAATTTTGCTGGCTTGGCAGTTTCGTATTCAACTATATATTTCCATGTATTACATTAATTCCCTAGATTTATACCAGTACTTTTACATTGAATAGCAGGAAAAACTTAATTGTGCACAAATGGGATCCCTATGATAATATTATCTTAAATTTTATCCACTTTTTTAGTTTTGTGCTTATGGATATTATTAAATAAATCCTTGACTTTTTCTGTCTATGTTTATTAGAACATTTTAAATTTGTATTTTCAACAAGCATGACACTTAATTACCACAATCTTATCTTTAACTTATGTTGCGGCTAATCCCTTGGAACATCTGACGTCGGTGGAGAGCACCTGTAAAAAGAAGTCCACACTGACCAAAGTTATATCCGAAGGAGATCTTTAAATATTTAAGTCAGTAGAAAGTGGTCGAACAAAAAATAGAATATCAAAATTGGCAGAGTATGGTCCCAAAAATGTCTTACTAATACTATTCATTTACCTCACTTTTATAGATGAATTAATGGTAACCATTTGTAATAGTTAGGCATGTGGATCCCACTTATTTCGGTACTATGTGATCATGGGATGGACAGTTAATGCCCACTGACGATCATGGTATATACGTAGTCGTTATACGTTTTATGCATTGGCGGTTTCTGATATACCGACTTTATGTCAGTATGCATGGCACACCGACCGTACGTCGGTGCTATTGATATTCTGACTAACTATTGATCGGTAACTCCAAAATGCCAACTGGTCAGCGGTTATGTAGTTGATCAAGTCGTTATATTACATTTGTTAGAAAAGTCGACCAAATGTTATCGACAGTCGGTCAGCTTGTCGGTTAATAGTCGGCTATTTATTTTCTGGCATCGATAGAAAGTCAAATGTTGAGATCTGTAGAAGCTGTAGTCGAATCAAACCTCCCTTGGCAGCTTGGCTTTGACGGTCTATCGTCTGTCACCGATCCATAATCGGGATGACCGACAATAAGTCGGGAAGCTGATATTAAATCGAAGGGAATAGATCTGATTGCCCCAACAATTGCCCCCACTCCTAAGTCCAAAGTGGCCTGTCATATGACTTGACAGGTTGGATGATAGGAGTTATCACGTGTCATCTCGAGCTCTGATTTTGTGATCAATTCGGTTGTAGATATTAATGATTCTCTCAAAAATCAAAAGATTTTCAACTGTTTTATTATTTTGATGGTCGTGCAACTATCATTAGGATGTCGATTCGAGAAGATGATCAGGCGATCGGATGATTTGGCTAATTTGATTTTGACTAGTCAATTACCGACATGCATCCATTTGTTATTGGCTCTTAACCGTTCATGTAGATAGTGGTGACGTGGCATGATCAGGCGGTAGACACGTCGAACTGTCCGATCAATAACCAATTTTGATGTAGCCACATGTCAAGATATGAGGTAATCTCATTTCGAACGAGTTTATCCTAGCCGTTGAGGGATTCTATATATGTAATATTGCTTTCTTTTGGATTTTTTGCTGCATTCTGAGAGTTCGAAGATTCTTCCTATAGGTACTGAGGGTTCTGTTGAGTTCTAAGGGAAGTCGAGAGCCAAGGTTTTCAGGTCTCTCTTTAGCCTTTAGGTTAGACTTCTCCTTTCTCCTTCCTTCCCTCATTTGCTTTTTCCAATTTTCTATGATTTCTGATGGCTAGTAGCAGTAGGAAGGGTAAGGCTAGGGCAGAGGATGATAGACCTATCGGTAGAGCACCCAACCCTCAGCTTTCTCAGGGTAGACGATTGACTGGTTCGGTCGGCGACTCTCTTTCAGGCCCAACGATAGAAGTTTTTCTCTGATCGAGTCCGCTGTCATTCATCTCTAGGAGCAGTACTGCATCTCGAAGCAGTTTCAGCTGTTCGCACCTGGTCCGAATGGTCGGATAATTTTTCTTCCTCCAGATCAGATTGCCTTTTATATTGAAAACCTTCAGGTTGGGCTCTGATTTTTGATTCCAGAGTTCATTCGAAACATTCTTGATTATTACCGACTTTGCCCAGCCCAACTTGCGCTCGCAGTCATCGAGCCACCGTTGCTGCCAGAACTCAGGGGTAGAGTCTCTTGAAGAACTCGAGGATTGGGAAGTCGAGGGTGCACACAACCTCTTCCCCTTCTTGATGCTATATCGATGTGAAGAAGGAGACCATCGTGAATGGCTAGCGGCATGATGAGAGTGCCGAGAAGGTGCTGGCTCTACATGGTGAGAGTGTCGAGACGGTCGTCATTCCGATGATGGAGAAAGAGATCATCGTGGAGCACAGCAACTGTGCCTAGATGGCACGTACACACTACCGGCTCCTCCGCTATCGGTTGTTGCTACTACTACTGTGTCTGCTGCTATTGGAGGTGGTGCACTGCCTTTGTCAACATCATCATTTGCTGCATTAACGCAAAAAGTTGTTGAGTTTGGATGTCTGTAGTGATGATCGGATGTGAGAAACTAGGCTCTATCATTGGTGGTGGAGGAGGAGGATCTTCTCGATGGAAAGACTGTCTGGCAGAGCCGATGGAGCTCTGAGCTTTTGTTTTCACCATTGTTGGATATGTTTGCTCCACCCCTACTTGGCATGCTAACTGTTGGAGTCAATCCCCTGAAATTTCTAACGCCAGTGGACAACACCTGCAAAAAGAAGTCCACATTGACTGGAGTTGTATCCGATGGACACCTTCCGATGCTTAAGTCAGTGGGACGTGATTGAATAGGAAGTAGAATATCAAAATTGATAGAGTATTAGTCCAGAAGTGTCTTACCAATACTATTCATTTACCTCCCTTTTATAGATGAATTATTAGTAATCATTTGTAATGGTTAGGCATGTGGGTCCTGCTTATTCTGGTACTACACGATCGTGGGGTGGATAGTTAATGCCCACTAAGGATAATGGTATGTAGTCGTTACATGCTTTATGTGCTGGCGATTTTTGATATGCCGACTTTATGTTGGTATGCATGGCACACCAACCATATGTCGGTCTATTGATATTCTGACTGACTATTGATCGATAACTCTGAAATGCCGATTGATCAGCGATTATACAGTTGATCAAGTCATTATGTCGTATTTATCAGAAAAATCAGTCGAATGTTACCGACAGCCGGTCGGCTTGCCGATTAATAATCGGCTATTTGTTTCCCGACGTCGATAAAAAGTTAGGTGTTGAGACCCGTAGAAGCTATAGTCGAATCAGACCTCCCTTGGTGGCTTGGTTTTGATGGTCCATCATTTGTTACCGATCCATAATCGAGATGAACGACAATAAGTCGAGAAGCTGATATTAAATCGGGGGGAACAGATCCGATTGCCCCAACAACTTAAGGTAGAACTCCGGTAGGAAGTTAAAAACCAAATCAAGTCATCTTCAATTTGGCTAATTTAGGTCAAGCGCAAATTAGGAGGCATTACAAAGAATAATAACTTTAATTATGGAAATTTAATTAAAGACCAATTGTCTCTTGAAACAAGCTCCCAGATTGGAGCACATGTTGAACTTGTTGTTAGTTCTTGTAGCTATGCATCTATAACTTATCTAAACTTTATAGTACTTGCAACAATTAAAGAGTCTAGTGCTCTAGCTATCAATGCACACCCTTCTTTGGTTGTTATTTTATAGACAACTTTAATTAGAAATTATTATGTAGTGTTGGTTAAGTGCAAAAAAACAATTAATTACTTGAGCTTGCTTTTGCTGGCCTGCCTACTTTACATTCAACTACACCCGTTTTTCAGTAATTGCTGAGATTTGCACCACTGCCCTTACACTGCATGGTAGGAGAATCATAATTGCCCATAAAATGGGATCCCTATGGTTATGTTTTGGCATCTATGTACCAGACTCCATACAAGTAACATCTTCATATTATGTCAATAAGTCCAGTATAGGTGTTAGTTCAGCATATAAATACTCGATACATATTCAAGACCATATATTGTTTTGGTATTTGTTGGTACGATACATCTGCTATGTATTAGTACCGATCGATATCGTGTATTGTGCTTATAGAATTATGAGATCTTTTGAATTATATCAATCATTTTAGTAGGTCTTGCTACATGCATGCGAGATAGGATATAATATTATAATCATAGAAGTAATTGAATAAAAATTTAATGAATTAGTGATATAATATATCATAAATTAGATGAACTACACTAAGATAGCATGATTTTCCCAAAAGCCAAGATATGCGCATTGAGAGAATGAGATCTACAAATGATATTTAATATAATATAACTATTCCACTGGAGAAACATGCCAAAAAAGACAAAAAAAAAAAAGATATATTCAATGATTAAAAAGAATTCATACTCTATATTTATATATCAACACTCACAAACTCAAAAATTATTTATTCATCATAAAAATGTTAACACTCATAAAAAGGGAAAGAAAGAAAAAGGAATTCTTTCCCTTCTTTTTGAGGTATGTTGGAAATACTTTGAGTCTACTCAGAAAGTATTTGCAAAGAGGGTCAGAAATACATGACCTTTTGGTTATTTGACTCTAAACCATCTTACATCTAGTTTTAAGATTGAATGCCTCAAAGAGAAACTCATAGATGTATAATAAACTATGCTAAACTAAGCTCGAGGACCAATTCTGCACCCTTTACTGCCACAAGTCCTCTAGTGGTCTTTGGATCTCTTGAAGGCCTAATGAAGAAAATATATGAGACGATACTTGGCCCATAGGTATCGAATGAGGTTAAATTCTGCACATATACTAATAATAGACAAGTTAGCTTGCCATTCCACAATCTTGTGAAGTTACAGATGGTTTTTGTAGACTTTTGGTCAATTTGTCTTATTCTCTTCTAAGAGCACTTGTTAATTAGCTTATAATTACTACCAAACCTAGAAAACTACTTTTTATTATTTGTTTAATTTTTTTCTTCTAAGAAAACTATATTATATAAAAATAGAACTTCTACGAGTCTTAGGAACCAATCCCTAGAAATACTCCCACTCTATAAGCTTGTCCTTTATTTGGTGCACTCTTGTGTTCTCCTTCTGCATAGTAAATTCCTCATAATTCTACAGGATTATGGGGATGGCAACATGGCTAGTTGGTGGAATTCCTAGAGACCAGAAACGACTACTTATCCTTTCTTTTGGTTTCATTCTTAGCATCTAATTCTTAGCTTTGAATTTTTTTTTATATTGATAATCACTTTCAAAATCTTATATTTAGATTTACTTTTATTATATATCCTGTTTTGGACTGTTGCAAGATAAATTTGAAGCACTTACCCTATGCTCCCAATCCACATCCATTTAGGATACCATTTGTAATCTCGAAAACCAAATATTTAGCATAAGTATTATACATGTATCTTAGTAGTATCCAACAAAATTGATATCTGATACATATCTGATGTGTTCATGGCATATGATTTGAAATATTAGTTTTTCCTAGAGTTTGAAAAATAGCGAAAAGCCATTAAAAAACTGCATTAAAGATGTTCAAATATATGAAGCAATGTAGGCACATTGTATCCCTCTTTTTTTTTTGTGTATATACTCCACAAGTTTATTAGATTTTCATTACCAAAAGAATATTGGTATTCATATTGCCATGTTATGTAGAAACAGTATGTATAATTTCACTAGTTATCTGTGTGCTTGAATAGCATGATCATATCTCATATATAGTATATCTATGGTTATACAAAACCATACTTTCTTTTGATTACATAAAGATGCATGGTTGTCCTCTTTCAAAAACCTTGTACAATTTGTCTCATCTTTGACCATCATAGATACAGTTCTTATACCTCTTTAACTTGTTATTCTCACTGTTACTTAATTGCTTCTCCACTAATTTTTGTCAAGCCTTGACATAAGAATCTTCATGCTTATCATACTAATTCA
Source organism: Elaeis guineensis (assembly GCF_000442705.2). Lineage (NCBI taxonomy): Eukaryota > Viridiplantae > Streptophyta > Magnoliopsida > Arecales > Arecaceae > Elaeis > Elaeis guineensis. Next base: position 110,946,625 of record NC_025997.2, on the reverse strand, counting down.
AATAGACTTCTCCAAGTAGAGAACTGATAATTTGTGCATTTCTTGTAGACTTTTCTAGCTGCATCATCTAAGGATCCATTTGGTTAGGATATATCATATTACAGAGTAATAAGATAATTCTTGAGAATCATTTATCTAAAAAAATGATTGTGGAGAAAAATAATTTTTACTATATTTGGTTGATAAAAAAAATTACTTCGAAAAATAATATTGAAAAAAAATTATCACATTTGGTTGGAGGTAAATCTATATAAAAATATGATCAAATTTATAAATATACTTTTAAATATAAAATAATTTTTTAATATTAAGATAGTATTATCATCTTCAATTAGTTTTTATGTAGTGACTATAATCATATGGCCCTTTACATAATACCATCTCCATCTTAATTTTTTTACAAAAATTCTTTATTGAATGAATTTGAAAAAATATCAAAACAAATTTAATAATTATATACGCTGCTTTATTAGGGATATTTTGTCAATATAAATTACAACCACTCTAAAATTTATCAAATACTAATCCTCTCATGATATTTGTTTTACCTTTTCTCTCTAGAAAATAAGCATAGGGCCCACCAACTTTTTTACTATCTCTTTCTTGCTTTTTTCATATCAAACATGATAATCTGACATAAGAATCATTTTCTCATATCAGATTACTTCCAACCAAATAGCCTCTAAATGAAATCTTAAACCTTTCTATAATTAACATGTAAGCTTGTTTTCTCTTCGACTTAGATCAGGACATCTTACTTTAGATCAGTGTCTGTTGATGTAATGGAGGGTGACTGCAAATGCAGCATGGGACACTCTTTTAGACACCACGTGCTATGTGCGTGAGAAAAGTTAGAGACAAAATAAGTTGAAAGCAGGTAATTTCTCATAGATGGAAGATTAATGAGTTACTGCATGGTTCCCCACTATATTTATTTCATATATTATTATATTTTATGGAAGGGAATATTTATGTTAACAATCAGATAGTGATCTAATGTCTTAAATGTTTAAGCCAATCAGTGGTGCAAGTTGGGCATGCATGTTGGGTTAGGTTAAGCATGAGTACCTAACTACGTGAATATCTTCGACCTAGAGTAACATTGAAACTGATTCAGCCGAAAACATGGTTTTGGTGAGTAAGCTTGTATCTTAATTGATCCTTTATAATATAGTTTGGACTAGATTTGGGTCAGATTAATGGATTACAAGCTCAGTATTGAATTGTAAATATTATGCTCGATCACATTTAGGTTTCTTGCCTTGCTATGAGTTTTAATTAGGTTCAAGCTGGTTTACACTGATTAAACTGCTGAATTTGTTTCTAACACAATCTAAAATTGGATAACATTCTTCAATTGAAGCTCGTTCCTAGTTACATGCTGGTTATGCTAAATTCAGGTTAACCCAAGCATAGGTTATGCCTAGGCCTGAAAGGGAAGAAAACAAGGGGAAAAAGATAGGCTGGATGACTAGACCTATCTTGGTTAATTAAACTCATGGGTAAGATTCACTCCTGAAAAATTATACATTTCAAAGATTGGATTAAGTTTGCATTATATTTTTTCCTACTTGGCCTATTCCAACCCAACTCGCATGTTAATCTAGTCTAAAATGAGCAACTAGGCTAATATTACTGGTTCTAACTTAAAATCTTTTGATGCTAGAATTGCTAATCCATTTATCATTTGTCTTCTAGCCATGTTTGGATTTCCCAAATAGAGTATTGAGACTAATTTTTATAGATTAAATACACGATTACATTTAAGCTGTATTTGTACCAATGGTATTATTGGTAGCATTTAGCATCTGGTGCCCTTATTATCCGTGTTATATTAGTTTTCATCAAAGGAACAGTGCATTTGTTTTTTTTTTTCTTTTTTTTTTCATATTGGATGAGATATAAACTTGTTTTGGATCCAAAACAGACCCAAATATATAAGAGAATATTTCGTGCTTGAGTGGGGCTAGTCTAACTAAATCAATGGGTCCAAAAGGATATTTAATGGACCTGACCCAACCCAATCAATTAATGAATGGTATCTGGAGATAGTGAACTAGATCTTGACCTACTGATAGCATCCTTTTATTAGGCAATCAGTTCGATTTCTAGATGATCTATCACAAAATTTTGAATTTATATAATTATGATATAGATGGGCCTCCCTTCCCTTTTTTTTTTCAATAAAAATAAATTTAAATTTATTATTACAATCATATTTGACCCAACCTAGATCGGATTTAGTTGCAAGCCAAATTGCACCCTTCCTTCGTGATCTGGAGGGGGAGAGAGAGAGAGAGAGATTAGTAATTGTACTAGCTTTGTAACAATACAACAAATATATCTTCCCTATGTCCTCACCTGGTATCAGCACTTCCATTGGCACCATTGCCACGGATTATTCCACAACCCCTCAGCCATTTTGAAACCGTAGATGTTTGGTATTTTTGACCAGGGAAGGAGAAAGGATCCACTGTGAGAAGTTGAAGTATTTTTTTGTCACCATCTGGTTTTGGGTGCCAAATGGGCACTCAGTTCACGTGCAAAGCTATAGAAAGAGGGAAAATGCATGATCCCCATATGTTATTTAGGACTCTCTTTTTTTTGGTTACATATTTAGTACCCTTTTGTTTTGCGGAAAGACAACAGAGTAAATATGGTCAACAAAAAAATAAAATAAAAATCTATTTTTATAGTATAAAAAAAAGTTCTTCGATTGGAGTTTTAAAACAGAAAAATTGGGAAGGAATATTTTCAAGACAATGAAAGTTTTATAATTTATAGAAAAAAATCCATCTAGGATATAGATTTTTCTGCTTTCCCACCGACGGGCTGGAAATTAGGTTCATTTTTTTTCAAAATATATCTTTAAAGCTGTAAAAGAGTTAATAGAATGAGATAAGATCTTTCTTTTTATTAAAAATATAATGGATATTTTATACTACTTTTTCAGAAAAATAGATGTACAACCAAATATAAGTCATACATCAATTTTCTATAGTACCTACCCGAGTAACGTATATTTTCAATTATTATATATTAGGTAATTCATCATCTAAAGCTAAGGAAAGATGAAGATCATTTGGATTCCAAATCCTCTCTCTTTCGATCATAGCCATTCATGATTGGTGCGAATGCTATGATTAGATGGACCCATGGAAACACATGGTTTAGGATTTAGAATGTGATAGAGCGAATTCAGGTGCCATAAGGAGTAAAAATTATGGTACCAAAGGTCTATATATGATGGGGTTTGGGGATGCACATAATTAGAGGTGAAATAATTTTGATGAAGAGGTCACGACAAGAGAGGTATGGTTCTGAATAATTATTTTTTTTATAAATAATTAAGATGAAATTAATTCTTTGTATGATGATTTATTGATTTGATAATTAGGATCCAATCATGTTTCAACTAACTTTTGATCTTTGATTTGATTGTAATCATAAATTGTGGTTAGTTTTACATGCATTTATTCTACTTATATGAATTATGAAAGATCTTAAAGTATTTTAGTACTGCTATTATTGTTTTGTACATTCTATCCATTTGATGATAGTTTAACACATGTGTTTGTTGTATGGTTTCAAACGCTGCCAATGTTATCAATATTGTGCTTAATATATATTAAATATTATAACATATTTGCAGCCTAACCATGCATTGGAGATTTGGATATGTTTGGTATTACTTTTTCTCTTTGAGAAGATAAGGAGAGACCATAAGTCATATTTTCTAGCTTTTCTTAGAACTTTTCTGTCGGAGAAGCTCTTTTTAGACCATGTTACTAAATATTTATTTCTAGAATACTTCTAAGTACCTTTCTTAATCAACGCCATATACGCACTGCTTGACCATGGAGTACTGGCTTTTATTAGCCATTGTTCAGTTTTGTAGCATGATATATGAACAAAAAGTTGAACATCGTTTGATCTATTGGACCATTTTTCTACGTCAATGATTTTTTTTAAAAGTACATAAAGGTAGTGATCTTAAAATACCAAAAGTCTAGTAATGGTTGCACGGCTCTTTCTATAAAAAAATGATTCAAAGTCAAATGATAGCTAGGCCCTGTTTCTCCAAGGATATGAAATCGGTAGTATCTTTCCCGTTAGTGCGCATTAAACATCAAAAAGGAGTGTAACCAAAAAAAAAAAAAAAAACATCAAAAAGGAGGAAAAAGTCATAGTCTAAGTTAAATCTTTAAGTCCTTGACAATTTGGCTTTATGGAATAGATCTTAATAAATGAAGGGAGTGATTTTAGCTTAGCCTCCTCATCGTTAGGATATTTGAATCCTTCTCATAGTTTCAGAGACTTCCCACTAGATTGGCATTTTCATTAGGGAACTCCTGAATTATACGATGAACACTATGTATTCTCCTATATGATGAACATTATTCTACTATTTTAAATTATTTTACTAAAAAAAGCAATTCTACCATATGATGAACACTTTCAAGTAGCTGAGGTGATTCAAAAGGTATGGCCCAATGTTCTGCAGGGAAACTAGGGGCTAAACTAGTGATCGGTCCTGTGGAATAGATGGTGTCCTACCATAGATTTTGGCAATGAATTATGTTAAGCATTAGAAGATAGAGCATGCCTAAATCACACCTATTTGTAGTAGTCATTTCTTTAAAATATTTCCTCCACTATAGTAATCTAAGAGCATAGAAACCCAGTTAAGAAAGACCTTTGGAAGATATATAGTGAATTTGCCAAAGTCCATAAGTCCTTCATCTTTCAAAACTCCCACTCTTCTAATGCATATAAAAGAACATACAAGTACATGGGGCTCCCGCCATTACAAAGTTTGGGAAAAGGTCAGATGTACACAACATTACCTCCACATATGGAGAGATTATTTTCGTATTTCAGACCAGTAGTGATCCTTAAGTCACCGTGGAACAACTTTACTATTGTGCCAAGCCCACCATCTAATGCATGCATTTTGATAGCAAAATAATCCTTAATTAAAAGCTTAGGAATAGTAGGTTTGCTTGGTTTCTAAGCACACAAAAAGAATCCTTCTCTCTCTCTCTCTATAAGAACCCTCTAACACGCTCACACCCTCTCTCTCTCTCTCTCTCTCTCTATAAGAACCCTCTAACACTCACTCGCTCACTCTCTCTCTCTCTCTCTCTAAGAATCCTCTCTCTCTCTCTCTCCCCCCCCCCCCACCATATGGAAGTATCCATTTGTACTTGTGTTTGTTTTTCTTTTGGGCTAGGAAGGCTGCCATGGGGAAGGGATTTGGTTTGTGGGTTTCTGTGTAAGCTCTGGCTGTCTTTTGATTCACCTGCTGTATATCTTAGATCCCTGAAGAGCTGTTCTTATTCTGAACACATTCCTGGGTTTGGTTGTTCAGTTTGGTGAAGAAAATGAGTCAAGAAGATGGCAACAACAAACCGGTACTTCCTTTTCTTCCTCTCTCTCTTACATACACACAGACACACACACTATACACAGTTTGCTTCAAATGCTTGTTTCCTTGTTCTCTCTCTCTCTCTCTCTCTTGGTGTTAGTTTTTTTCATTTCCTCTACAATTATTTTTCGTGGATTATGTGCTTGGCATGAGTTCTTAGTTTTCTTTTGTTTCTTTCCTCACTTGCAGAATTTGTTCTCAGAGTGGGCATATGCTGTGATGGATGCAAGAAGAAGGTTTCCAAAGTGCTTCAAAAGATTGAAGGTATTTCCACTCATTTCTATGTTTTTTTAATGATTCATTACCCTTCCTTCCATCTAGGGTGCTATTCTATGATTTAGAGCTTGTGTCTAAAATTATTTGTTTATTTGTTCTATATGCTAGTATGGTAAGGGCTTCATTGCCAACATCTCGCATAAAAAAATTTCCTCCCCCCACCCCCTTTAATTCTTTCTATTTTCTTTTTGCTGTTGGATTTCAGGGGTCAACGAGGTCAATGTAGATGCAGAGGAGTGGAAGGTGACTGTCTCAGGCAATGTTGATCCTGCCATCCTTATCCAAATGCTCAAAAAAAAGGCTGGCTAGCATGCAGAGCTCTTGGACGGTGGAAGCGACGAGCCTGAATAGCCCTAGCTTGAGGACGGGAAAGGGGAGCAGGAAGACAATGGCAAGCTTGAAGGTGCTAAAGCTTCCCTTCCGAAAGGCCAAGAAGCTGCCACTACAAAAGAATAGGGCATCAGTGACAGAAAATTTGTGACAGAAAAAGTCTATCACAAATTATGACGGACATGTGATGGATCTGTGATAGGAAAGTAAAATAAAATTTTTAAATTTTTAATGATGAACTTGTGATAGAATTATCCGTCACTAATTGATCTATCACAAATCCATCATAAATTTATAATGAATTTATGATAAAAAAAATATATAGATTTTTGAAGGTATTCAGTGATGAATTTGTAACAGATATATCCGACATAAAAAATTCATGACAATTCCATCATAAATTTCTGACAGATTTATGATAAAAAAGAAATACAGATTTTTTATTATTTTTAGTGACAGATTTGTGATGGATATATCCAACACAAAAAATCCATCACAAATTTATGATGGAAAAAAAATATAAATTTTTTATTGCTTTCAAGGATGAATTTGTGATGGATATATCCGACATAAAAAATCTATCACAAAGTTGTGATAGAAAAAAGATATAGATTTTTTATTGCTTTTAATGATGGTTTGTGATGGATATATCCAACACAAAAAATCCATCACAAATCTATCATAAATTTATGACGGATTTGTGACGAAAAAAATATAAATTTTTTATTGCTTTCAGTGATAAATTTGTGATGGATATATCCAACACAAAAAATCATCACAAATCTATCACAAATGTATGATAGATTTATGACAAAAAAGAAATACAAATTTTTTATTTTTTATGAAAAAAGAACTTCATGTAATTGAATGATAAGTTAAGATTTCTCCCCCTCTCTTCTTAATTTCTTTTTCCTCTTTCTTCTCTTTCCCTTTTTTTTATCAAAATAATAAACTTATCATTATCAAAATATCATATTAATCATTAAAATTATAAAATTATTTGTATGAAGAAAAGTTAATATATCTTTATGTATTTTTGGAATCTAAAATTAACACTTATTCTGATTTGAGATAGGTTTGAAATTTGACCCTACGAATTTGAAATTTGCTTCTCAGATACTTGCTACTTAAAGCCAATTATATATAATATATATTATTAATTTTTATAAAAATTTTGATCATGGATTTGACTCGATTCAACCCAATCCAACCCAGCCCTTCTTATCCAGTCAACCTGATTCAATCCAATCCGATCCGATCCAAGATAGATATTGGATAAATATAGATATGAAATTATTGATTATTTGTATGATAGATATGGATAATATTGGCCAATCTAATCCATATTGAATACTATCCCTAACTTGTTTAGTAGTATCCCGTGAGATTTAAGAAGGATTTAGAATTTAAATTTAAAATTCGTTTGGATTTAGGATTTGCCCATCGGATATCTCTTATCGAAACTTAATTTTATATATTTATATTTATGATAAATTTATTAAAAATATATATCTAGAATATATATAATAAATTTTTATTAAATTTTTAATATTTTTTATAAGTTATTAAATTTTTATAATAAATAAGTATATATACAAAATCAACTTTTATAAAAATACAAAAATAGTAAGATAGTTTGAGGATATGAATCTCAAATTCTTGGATGGCCTAATCACTATCCTAACCAATCAGACACAATTATCTATAATTAAATCATATTAAAATTATAAAACCATTAATAACAGGAAAAGCTAGTATATCTTTATGTATTTTTTGAAATTTAAAGTTAAAACTCATTTTGATTTGAGATAGATTTGAAATTTATGCCTATGATTTGAAATTTGCCCGTCAGATACTTGCTACACAAATTCAATTATATATATTTTATTATTTTTAATAAAAATTTTGATCATAGATTTGACTTGATTCAATTCGATCCAATCTGATCCGACCTGACTCCTCTTATCGACTCAACCCGACTCGATCCAATCCAATCCAAGATGGATATGGGATGGGTATGGATATGAAATTTAATTAATTACAAAATATCTATACAAATCTAATTATATATATTTTATTATCTTTAATAAAAATTTTGATCATAGATTTGACTTGATTCAATCCGATCCAATTCGATCTGACCCGACCCCTCTTATTGAGTCAACCCGACTCGGTCCAATCTGATCTAAGATGGATATAGGATGGGTATGGATATGAAATTTAATTAATTACAGAATATCCATACAAATCCAATTATATATATTTTATTATCTTTAATAAAAATTTTGATCATAGATTTGACTTGATTCAATCCGATCCAATCCGACCCATCCCGACCCCTCTTATCGAGTCAACCCGACTCGGTCCAATCCGATCCAAGACAGATATAAGATGGATATGGATATAAAATTTAATTTATTATAAAATAAATATGGATATTGGTTGATCCAATCTATACTCAATTTTATTCCTAAATTGTTTAGCAATACCTTATAAGACTTGAAAGGAGTTTGGAACTTAAAATTAAAATCTGTTTAGATTTGGGATTTACCTATTAGATACCTCCTATCAAAATTTAGTTTTATATATTTATATAAATTTATTAAATTTTTTTTGTGATCAGGATTTCAGTGATGGATTTTTCTGTCACAAAATCTGTCACAAAAACTATCAATGATGGATTCTTAGGCTTCAGTGACGGAAAAATCCATCACTAAAGCCTTATTTTTTTGTACTGTGCGATTCTAGCATTTTCTGTTTTAGATTCCAATTACCTCAGGGCATCCTATTACCTATTCTTCCTAAATCAATTTTGTTCAAACGCTTTATCTTCTTGGTTTTTTTCCTGAATCAATTGGACAAGCTATTATGGGCATGGGATAATCTGGTTTCATAATTTTCTGTGCATGCAACTTCTTTTAGGGATGCCTGCAGTTAGATGCCTTCTGTTTGCAATGTAGTTAGCTTTTAAATGTGTCATTGTCTTTGAGGAGAGCAATTACTTGCCACGCTCCTCCGTTGGTTCAATTATACAGGCAAAATATGATATGGAAAATGGAATGATTGTGTAAATGTAATTTCTCCTATAAATTACGTTAAGTATACTTGGTAAAATTTATTTATTTTTTTACCCTTCTGATTCCCAAAATTTAGACACGAGAGCATTTCTGTAAGTTCCCTTTCAAAAGGTTCTCTTGGAAAAAGAAAATAATATGAACCTTTTTCTCGAGACCTTAGACATTAGTAATAACAATGGCTGCAGATCCTGTGCTGTGCACTGCACTGTGCGGTGCACAACACGCACAGTCACGTGTGTAGCGGGCTATGTGATGGGTGCCACGTGCAGCCATCCATCATGCGATGGATGGTGCATGCGATGCACTGCACCATGTGGTGTATTATGTGCATAGTAGAGAATCCACACCCAATAATGACAGTGTTAAAAGATACATCTTGTCTGAATGGTGGTTTTACTTGGTCTCTGAATAAAAGCTTCAATAAATGACTATAATATGAGAAGCTTAGACACAACATTGTTATATCACTGACTTATCAAGATGTTCTTGTTGTAGCCAATGAAGTCCAAAGGCAAAGTTTAAGGGTGAAAGGTGCATTCTAATTTTGATGCAAAGGTCTAGATGGTGGAAACCATGATACTTATCAAAGTGCAACTCGGCTTTGACCAATCGACCATTCATAAAACTGGGATTAAAGATGGGGTCAAGAAATGTCAAACTGACCTAAACCACCTAGTTCTAGGTGTACTAACCCAAATAGTGTGGTAACAGGTCAAAATGTTGGTTCAGGTTGGTAAGGGGCTCGAACGGGAGCTAACGAAGTGGAATTGCCTGGTTTTGCTCGATTTAGAGTAGTTCGGCGTGGTTTGGCCTCTTAGTGACCTTAATAATAGAGAAAAGAATCATCTGGGGCTTTGTGACAAAAAAGTCAAGGAAGAGGGCTCTTTTGCCACTTTTTTTTTTGTTTGATGAAAATGGGAGGTGATACGATCCAAATTTTGTTCAGAGTGAGTGCTTACATTAGCTAGAGATGGATATAGTGGACCTAGGTCGACCAACGATCAAGAGGATGGAAAACTTTCTTAGAGAGGGATTGAGCAGTCATTATAGAGTATGAAAGATGAGTTCTAGAAAAAATTACTTTAGCTATTGGATGATTTTCTGAATCTTTATTTTTGATTTATCCTCAATGGTTGACGTTCAGCCTTGAATCGTTTGACTGATTCTCTGAAACAAGGTGATAGTTGTAAGTGCTTCGAATTGGAAAAGCCTTAAATTTTTTTCTTTCCAAATTAACCAGTAGGTGATGGAAGCAATGACATCCCACTCTTTCTTAATAATTTTTGAAGGAAGTTGTTCTCGCCAGCTTTCTCAAAAGTCTTCTACTGATGAGGGTGTAACTATGATATAAAGCTTGGATATGATTGACTACCAAATGAATGAAACATATGAACAAGAAATGAATAGATAATTTGTTGACTTAAGAGCAGAGTCCCACATTGGGCAGTCATATATTTGTCGGACATTTCTCCATTGAAGGTTTTCTGCTGTTATGATATTGTTATAAAATAGAAGCCAAGTGAAGACCTTCGTTTTCTCTAGAATGAGGATACACCAAATTTTCCTAGTGAACGGATGACCAAATACCTCCACTGCTTAGGAATTGGTAGCATTCTCTAACAGAGAACCGCTCGCTAACATTCCATTTCCATTTTGTTTTATCTGGTTCCTGAGGGTTATGTTGTTAGTGCAGCACCTGAAAGCTTGGAGAGTGCCTTCCATGAACACGCTAACCTCCTCCCTAAAATTGCATTTGATGTCCGGATAACTTTTGAATTGTTGCACTGAAAAGTTTAAAAGAGAAGTCAGGTGGAAGAAGACTGAGTAATTATGTTTGAGAGGCCTGTCTTCAGACCATTGGTCATGCGAGAGTGAAACTTCTTTCCCATTCCCAAGCTCGAACCAAATGCTCTGATAGAAGAGCTTTCCCACTTTCACAATACTTTTCCAGACTGCTGACACAAATTTCAGACGCCTTCCTTTCATCCGGCTTGGGGTCTCGTTGTGGTAATACAACCTTTGTATCAGGTATAATCTTTTGCCGATTTGGAGCTAGAATCCAGACAAATGAGGTATAATCCCCTCCCTTCTCTTCATTCTTCTCCTTTTGTTCCTTCTTTATGTCTAAAATAAACAAAAACTTGGTAAAATCAGTGAATTCATGCCAAGTTTTGTAACACCCTTGGTAGGGTTCTACATTAGTCCAAATTAAAACTATTGTTTTAGGTTTTTGTTTGCTTTGGAGTGCATATATAGGATATGATCGCTTATTTGGGGATTTAACCCAGCACAAAATTATGCAAGAAATAGAACTACACAATAAGGAAACATGATAGAATTATTCGATATAGAAATCCAGCTAAAATTTGACACCATCTCAACTAGAAAATTTATAGGAAAATCTGTTGGCAACCTCCGAATCCCATGATAGAGATACTAATTGTAAATGAGGAACAGAAATTGCCCGCCCACCCTCTAGTTTGGTTAGAGAGTGGTCTCCCATGATACTGATTGTAAATCGGGCATTAGAGAGAAATATGAGGAGGTGCAACCAGATGCTTAGGAGCAAGACAATAATGAGACCTGTGGGTGTCATGTCCACCTATATGATTTCATACTACAGAACAGTCAAACAAGAACAACAAATATTCAAGATAAAATCCATCTGAATGAAACAAAAAGGTCCTATGGCATGTCAATATTTATCTGTTTCTACAACCAAATTAATGCGTAGGTTTATCCAGATAGTTCTCAGAATGACTAATGTCAAGTTTGTCTTATGAAATATCTAACATTCCCTTTTCCAATTAAATTCTGTCATTTATGATACCAGATAATACTATAACAATGGTATGGCAAGAAACATCAAACCATTTATGGGAGACATGAAATCAATTATACAATTCCAATAATGAACTGTAAGCTAACAAAATACTAATGTTCAGGAGGAAGATGAATTAAATAAGTTGGTGCTTACCATTTGATAAATGGCACAAAACTTTCATGCATGACAATAAAACAATATCCTTCATAATTGTAATCTTGATGCTAAAAATAGAATGACAAATTTTTCCACTTGATAGTTTAGTCTAAGATAAGTGGGAACATCATAATTCAACATCCATAAACCATAAAATAATCTTCAAAAATAAAAAATTTGAGAACAAAACAAAAAAAAAAATATTGTATGAGTACCAAACTGGCATGCATTTGTGCATGAGATGTCGATAAGGTGGTTCGGTGCCATACCATGCTGGTACATGATTGGTATAGTGCTCAGTACTGAAACTATGGACCTTGGACCTTGAACTATTCCTCCTGCAGAAAAAAATGAAAAAATATGAAAAATTCTAATACATTCCCACCTTAGAGCAGAACATATGTGGTCATGATATTATATTATTATAGAAGTGAATAAGCTTTCTTTATAAGAGGATTTTAACGTTATAAGTATGAAATGAAATGCAAATGTAAGACATGAATGAGTATTTTATCTTTCTGTTTTTAAATTATTTCTCTTCTACTCTATTAAACTTTCAAATAAAATTGTATGAGGAACTCATGATTGGCTTGCAACTTAGTTAGCAACTCATGTTTTGTACGATAGTTTTACTATACTTTGCAATCGAAGGGTAAATTGCAGTTTCCCCCTTTTTTATCCTGAATTGTGCGTGGATATAAGCATACCTTTTCAAAAAGGAGAGGGTCAGAAATTTCGTCAGCCTTCAGGAACCTGTAGTGATCTGGGTTTCTTCAAGTTAGATGAACTTTCAAAGCCATTAGATGGATGTTTTTTCCCACTGGTTGTCTATGCTGAAGCATGCTCCCTGCAACTTTCACAAAATGAACTTACATGTCAGCCTACAGCTGCTGCCTGCGTTCAGATTATTGAAGCAGTCATAGAGCAAGACAATGATGGGCCTTTCCAAGTAAAAGTTATAAAACAAATGTTGGGGTCAACGGTGAATGCCACAAATTGCGAGAAATTTTTGATGTTGGGACTTCAGCAAAAGCAGGATTTCATGGTGATGATTCTGAAAAGGAATATGTTATTTGTATGTCTGAATCAAAGGATGCCGCTATGCTTCCCTGTCGGCATATGGTGAGAATTCAATAAACTACAAGATGTTATTTTCTGCTTTTTTCCTTTCTTTTGAGTAGTGTAAATGTTGCTTAATGGGACTGGAGAATACTGTAGCACTAGTCTTCTCTCCAGTATATAGTACAACGTCAAGTTTGGTAACCTTGTTTCATATTCCAGTGTATGTGCAGTGGTGATTGTGCAAGAGCATTAGGGCTTCAATCAAATAAATGCACTACATGTCGCCAACCTATTGAAACAATATTAATGGAGATATCATAAATAAGAAACAAGGAGGAGGAAATGCAGAATATGCTGAAGCATAAATGGCTGCATTAAACTATTAATTTTGAGCTGCAAGCATGGTAGCTCCTGCAGTTTCCATGTTCCTCTTGGCACCTCTTGGATATGTACATATATTATGTTGAGTTCTAGCCTGCATTCAAGATTGTGGGGCGGATTGAAATATGTTGTAGGTCGGCAAATGTTAAGCGACCCGGAATAAAATATGTGACCCAATGCGATCTGCTCCACGACAAAGCCCATGGGGGTGCGGGGGCAATGCCCCCACAGTACGGACCGATCCGATTTAAGACTTGAAATTATTTGATCCAATCCAAATTAAAGTATATTTCTTTTACGTGGATCTTTCTCTAAAGTTAAGAGAGTAGTTTTCAAAAGGAGAGAAAAAGAGTTTTAGGTGTATAGGGATTAGGGTTTGAGAGATCCTTTGTAAATCTTGAAAATCTTCCACAGATTATAGTGAATTCTTCTAGTCTCTCCCGTGGATGTAGGCAAAGATTGCCGAACCACATAAATCTTGGGTGTCTTGATCTTTTTTTTTTTCTTGTTTTATTTCTTGAAGTCTCAATTTGTCGCAACATATTATCATATCTCCTGATATATCTCTAGTTTCTACATTTTTAAACTTGCAAGTGCATGAGCCTTCATTATATAAAAATGTCCATTTTTTACTTCTTTTGTTGTATATTTATAGTTCCATTATATTTCAGGATTTTGAGTTGCAGTTAGAAGAGTTTACATATGCAACTCACGAACAAAAATATTTTTGCATGCATCTGTATGGTATTTGTCTGTGTTTAGATTTTTATGTGAATATAATTCAAATAATTTTACATTTTTTCTTCCCTGAATTGTGTTTCATGTGACCCAGATCATTGCACATGGAAAGAAACCTCTTGCTTTCTCCTAGGTGTATGTAAATATGTCTACAAGCTATATTCTAGTTGAGAGGGATATGATGTCTATATATGTGCTGCATTCTTGGCTTACCTAGCTTAATAAGTCATGAACATAACTATAGTGGCAAAATGTGACCCAATCAATCAGTCCAATCCACATTTGACCCATCTTAAGTAGGTTTGAATTTATCCTAAATGGGCTCAAATCATAGATGGGTCAACCTGCTTAACCTGCTTGACTACTTGAATCGGATTTGGATTCTGTTCTTTCGACATGTTTAACCCATTTAACCCATTTGTTAAACAGATCAGGTATCCACTTAATGCCTATTTAACCCACTACCAAAACGCCCAAAATCTGCTGCCCCTTACTGCCTGGTTTGGAGCAGAGAGCCTTTTAAAATTTAGAATAAATTATAGGAACACCTCCTCACCTTTGCCCAATTTTGCTTATACCCCCTTGATTTTAAAAAGTATCAAATTAGCCCTTCAAGTTTTTGGGATGTTGCAAAATGATCCTACTGTTTATCTCTATTTGCAGAATAATGTCACTTGACCATCATATAATACTATTATTTTATAAAATGATCAAACTATTCTTATCCCCACCTCCTCTCTTCTCTCTTCTCTCCAATTGATCCTCTCCTCCTGGTGGCATAGTATTTGCTCTTGATCTGTGCTCCTCTAATAATGGGTCAAGATCCTTCCTCTAGCATCAATCTGTTGATACGAGAAATTATCCGACATTGATGCACTGGAGTTGATGATATGGTGGGCCTCCTGCGCACGTGACCTGCAAAAAAATCCAAACCGGAGGTGGCTCCGATGAGGACCCTCCGACGCTCAAGTCAAAATCTTGTTCAACAGATGGAGGAGCATGAGAGGCAAAGTTTTTACATATCTTCTTTGTGGGGTCCTCTTTTATAGTGGAGAGTTGGGGCTTCAGTTGACAAGTTAGCAGGCACGATCCCGCACGATCAAGACACGATTTGTTGGGCACGAGATTGTCGCTCGATATTTTCGAGATGTGGTGCTTGTGGGTGTCTTATCAATCCAGCGACAGCTATTGCCTGATGGGTGCTGCATTTTAAATGAAATTGCTAATTTGAGTACTATAAAGATGAGGATTGGTCGGCGACAACTAGGGGTTGATCGCCTTGTGCCATAGTTAGGATGGGTTCAATGATACCTGAGTGATCGGCCGATGAGGAGTCGTCAGTGATGGTGTGCAAGGGTCACCGAGCCACCGTCGACGAACAGAACTCCAGTCGGATGGTTGTAGAGGTCTATTTGGCAAAGATAACAACTGACCTTAGATCGATGGAGAAAGCAATGGCCGACCTTGAGTCGGTGAAGACTCCAGTTGATAAGCTTGTTGGACGCAGTCATTTTGGACTCTAGGCTTTTTCATGAATTCGATCCATAAGAAATTTCTCCCAATAAAATATATACTGTATTATCAGTTGTGTCAGAGTTGTTGAACTTGAAAGCTGAGTTTAATATGATGGTCAACTATTATGATATAATGATAGCAATCATAAAGAAAATACTACCGAAGGATGAGAAGCTTGTTGGAAGTTTTTGTGGTTCAAAGAAAATAGTGAAAAGGTTAGGCATGGGATATGAGAAGATAGATGCATATCATAATGATTGCATGCTTTTCTATAAAGAGCACCAACTAAAGAGCACATGTGATGTATGCAGTGAAAGTCGATTTAAACCAAGACAAGAGGGTAGGAATCAAAAGAATATATCATACAAAGTTCTTCGATACGTGCCCCTAGCTCCTAAGCTTCAAAGGCTTTACTTGTCCAAGCACTACAACAAAATAGGTTATTAGCGACAAAAAATGTTTATCGCTAATAATCTATTTTCGTCGCTAATAGTTATTAGCGATAAAATTTTCGTCGGTAATATTTGATCGTAAATAATCGTATCGTTGATAATATTTTATGATGAAAAATATATTTTATCACTAATAATGGTTATTTGCAATGAATAATTTTCATCGTTAAAAAATTTTATTTTATCAAAAATAATTTTTGATAAAAAATTTTAATCATAAAAAAATATTTATAATGAATTATAACATTGCTAATAAATAAAAAATTAATAGTGATGAATTTTTTTTATCTCTATTAATTTAATTAATTTTCTTTTGAAATAAAATTTTTAAAAACTTTTAGTGATAAAAAATTTACATCGCAAAAAATTTTTTTTGCAATAAAATTTTTTCATCACTATTAATTTAATAATAAATTTTGTAAAAACTAAATTTAAATAATATTAGCGACGTAAAACTTACGTCGTAAATATGATAATTTTTGATGAAAATTTTTATCGCTAATAATTATTTATGATGAATAAATTTTCATCACTATTAATTATATATAAAATTTTAATAATTTTATATTTATTAAAAAATTAAATTATCGTACTAAAATATTTTTGGCGATCAATATTTTGTCAGAAATAATTCCATCATTAATAATTTAAACATATATTTTTTAAATAATTTATGAATATATATTTTTAATTTATATTTATAATATTTTTTATAAATTAAAAAAATAAAAATAAAAAATTTACATAATAAATTGATAAATAAATTTTATTATTTTATTATATTAAATTAAAATTATAAGAGATTTGAAATAAAAATAAAAAAGTACATGAAAAGCCATCAAGTGTCGGTATTTGGAGAATGAGCTGGGAAAGGGGAGCACTTGAAAGAGCTCGAACCGGCCTGCTGCTGTCTCATTAGCTATATCGTCTGCGCCATCTATGCCATCTGCTCCATCATCTGAATCTGAAGCTGTTGATCCTCATCGACGCATGCAGCCAACTCTTAAGCTGGCTGCTCAGTCTACTGTCGATCTACGGCAGCCTACTGTCGATCTTCGATAGTCTACCTCTGTACCTCCGTCAGTCGAGCCTCACACGTAGAATGGATGTCAACCCTAGATGAGTGTGAGGATGAGGGAGCAGTGATCCCATACCCTAAACCCCTAACATAATAGAATCTTGTACCAAGCACTTGATCACAGATCTCATCATCTGTGGGTGCGATCGAGCTCTCAAGGGTAGGCTGGGATCTTATGTCTGTCATACGGTCTTAAAAATTAAAGTTATAGCTATTTTAATTTTATAATAAAAATCAGACTGTGAATGAAAAATAATTGAACAAACTTACAAAGAGCTTCTGTCTCCCTGTCGTCCACTCTCCTGACTGTCGCTAGTGGATCCACTGATAGATATCGATCCTACCAGGAAGCTCGCCACTCTCAGCATCTCTCTGCAATTTGAGAATTAATTAAAAATTTTTTAAACAACTAAAAAATTATATATTAATTAAAAATTAAAAATTACCTACCATATGCTCTATGTGACGAGCGAACGATCTCGAATCAATGCGGTATGGTTTGTCTTGCCCGATTTACGATGTTCTGGATACATCTTCTCTGTATAATTACCAATCAAATTAGTAGATAATAAATTTAATTTAAGAATAAATGATTCAATCATTAAACTCTAAAAAAAGAAAAAATTTGGATATGCAACCTGATATGCCGGATCCTCGTAATGCCGACATATGACAATCCAATCATCCATAGTGATATTGTCATAGGGCTGCTATCGCACTACCTCCTCCCCATGATCCTACACCACATGGTACCCATGCTGATGCATGTGATGGTGATAATCCTTGAAACACAACGATAAATGAGTATCCATGGCTTGCCTCATACAATCCTCCTCAAAATCAATGATGTCAAATACACCCTGTTAATAACAAATATTAGAAGAATACTATATAAGTTAAATATTCATAATATAATTTATTTTACCTATAAGCGGGTGTACAAAATCTCTCTCTGAACCGATAGAATGTGACGCCAATTGAAAAGCATCATGGGGGCATAGCTGTGGCATATGATGTCCAGCTCAGTCTGCCACGGCTCCCACCATTTCCTAATGGGCTTGGTGTAGCCAGCTGGTATCTCGATATGAAAATGTTGTCTCGGGTGCTCGCGTCTCCAATGCTCTATAGCGAGATTCTTTGATGGACCTCACCCTCGCCTCACTACCGATGAAGACTGGCCTAAAACAATAATAAATAAATTATTAGTATGATAGCTATCCAAATAAAAAAATTAAATTTTATTATATAAAAATTATAATAATACTACTAGGACCTGCCTCACTGGGACCTACCAGTGTAGGACCCTCTGGCAATGGAGCCAGTGCAGCAATGGAGATCAGTGAAGGTACCTCAACCTCCAGGGTAGACTGTGAATGTGAATGTCATCATCTGTCTCCTAGTGCCATATCTACAATTTTTGACATATAAATGAATATAATATTAAATAATAATAATAAAAAATAAATTACATTCTAATGAATAGAATTATATCGCATACCATTATGGTAAGAGAAGATTGAACGAAGAATATAGATTTACTCATCAATATTCATATCTTCCTCGATGTGTAGATCCTCCTTCGAATCATAATAATCGATATATGTGTCATCTTCTATCTCATCATCATTTATGAATTGATCGTCGCCCTCTGACTTATCAAAATTAAATACAAAATTAGCTTCAACTTTATTGGACGGCAAATCAGCCCTATTCAAAGGTACCGTTACAAGTTCTTCATCAACAAAAGGCTTGGCTAATATTTATTCTTCCTGTTGAAAAGCTTTCTCTTCGTGTAAATCTAAATTTTTATCCATCTCTAATCAGGTTGATATGTCATATATGCCTCTAGGTGTTATTTTTTGTATGACATACCAATTACCTCGATACTTTAGATTCTTCAAATATATTACTTGTTTTGTTTAAGTTGCTAATATATACGGCTCATTCTGGTACCATGTTCGTACAAAATTTATACTGATAAAGTATGGATTGATATGAATATCGATTTTTTTATTACTAATATCCCACCATTCACACTGAAATAAGAATACAGAATTACTAGACCCATACTTCAGTTCTATGATATCTACCAGTACACCATAATATTCAATCTCTTCTTCTCCTTCATATTCTATTATAGCAATCCCACTATTCTGGATCCGTCGTTGCATCTCAAGCTCCCTTGTGTGAAATCTCATTCCTCCAATGATATAGGATGCGTAGTGATTAACTCTTTGATCGAAATCACATGCTAAATCATACAACTCATCGATCGCATCCATTTTTTTATTGAAATACTTATGTTTCATCTACACCATAACATAAAGAATTATGTTGGCTCAAATAATATTATTTATAATTAAATAAATAATATATTACTAATGTAACTAACCAGATCACCAAATTATTTTATAAATTTTTCTCTATATCGATCATCAACATCCGTATTATTCTCTCTACATAGTATACTCTTGTGCTCACTACAACAAGTTATAATTTTTAATTTTATATTGACATGAAAAAATTACTTAAAATATTAAATAATATGCTAAGATGGTACTTAATAAAATTTTTAATTTTTTCATAATTATTTAAAACGTAAAAGTATGCCTTGAATAGCTCGTTCACGTCCATAAATTCATATCTCCTTGCACCAATAGGTTGAACTGTTTATTTAAATATAGACAATGTTGGTTCATTGTCACCCTATTTACGATCTGCATTACAATCTGTATGATTGAATCTTATTTTGATATCATCAAGATACATCAAGCAGAACATGACACACTCCGTAGCTACATTATGCTTCCTCTATAGACCCTTCAGGTCTTACTTTATTAAACATATACTTTTTTAAGGTACACAAAAATCTATAAATAAAAATAAATTTAAATTTTAGAAATATATTTACATCTTATAATTGATATGATAAAGTACGTATAGTTTCTTTACCTTTCAATAGGATACATCCATCGATAATGTACCGATCTAACCAAAAGAGCTTTTTTTGAAAGATGAACAGCCAGATGCACCATAACATCAAAAAATAATGGTGAAAATTTTTTTTTCTAACTTACAAAGAATGAATATGATATCCTTCTCAGATCTCTCAAGTAAGTTAATCTTCAATTTTCGACAACACAGTTCTTGAAAGAACACTCCCAGCTCAATCAATGCAGTTTGAACGTTACCACCTAAATAGCCATGCATAACCATAAGAAGCAAATGTTGCATCATCACATGGGAGTCATGACTTTTCATGCCTGAGATATTGTCGTTGTTGTTCCTAACACACCGCGATATGTTTGAAGCGTATACATTAGAAAATTTTACAATTTTGAACCATCCACATAAATTCTTCTTTTCCTGACCAAATAGTGAATAACATGCAGGTGGCATAAAAAATCTCTTAACTCGATGGACTAAACACAACTCCGACTAGATTCCCATTTTCTGTAAATCAAAGTAAGCTTTTGTACTATCTTTTATTTTTCTTGAGATGTTCAATACAGTATCGATGATATTATCACAAATATTCTTTTCAATGTGCATTACATCCAGATTATGATGAAGTAGTAGCTGCTTCCAATACGGTAGTTCGAAAAAGATGCCTCATTTCGTCCAATTCAGCTTAGCTTCAATATGCTTCCACTTGTAAGTACCCAATATTTTTCTAAATTGGATATTTTCAATAACTTCAAATTGTTCTAAAATTTTTGCTCCCCTTAACTCCCTAGGTGGCGGATGCTGGTCGGACTTACCATCAAAATATTGATTATAATGAATCCTCCAAGAATGATTATCTTGGAGAAACCGTCAATGACCCATGAAACATATTTTTCGTCCGTGCTTTAAATGTAAGGATGATGCATCCCTATTGCATATTGGACATGCAAGATATCCTTTGGTGCTCTATCCAGATAAGTTTTCATATGTAGAAAAATTATTTATGGTCCATAGAATCGAAGCATGTAACTTAAAATTACTTTGACTCACAGAATCATATGTCTGTATCCCATTTTCTCATAGCTCCTTCAGATCATCGATTAAAGTTCGTAGATATATATTAATTTCATTACCTAGTACTTTTGGATCTGAAATCAACAGTGACATAAAAATAAATGGTTCTTTCATGCACTTTCAAAGTAGCATATTATATGCAACTAGCATCACAGGTCACATGCTGTAAGAGGTACTCAGATTGCCAAAGAGATTAAATCTATCTATCGCTAGATCAAGCCGGATATTGCACGGGTCGCTCGTAAAATGTGGATGCTTTGCATTGAAGTCTATCCACATTAAAGAGTCGGTCAGGTGGCTAAGTATGTTCTCCTCCGAAAGCCGCTGCTCATAATGCCATCTTATTTCTTTGACTGTCTTTATAGATATATACAACCTTTGAAGTCTTGGAATCAATGAAAAATATCTCAAAATCTTTTAAGGTATCTTCTTTGCTTTCCTATTATCGATTTTGTATTTAGACTCACCGCATTTCGAACATTCAGTTGCCTGTTCGTTATCCTTATAAAATAATATACAGTCATTTTTGCAGGCATGTAAAGAAATATAGCCAAGTCCTAATTTTTGCATGTATATTTTTGCTTCAGAATATGATTTCGAAAGTCTCTCTCCCTCGAGAAGAGCTGCTTTAATCAATGTCAAAATTTGATCAAATAACTTCTAACTCCATCAATTCACGATTTTAATATGAAGCAATTTTATCAAAAATTCTAACTTGAAAAACTTTATATAATTTGGATAGAGTGTCTCTCATGCATCCCTTACAAGCTTTGTAAACTATTCAAAAGTTCCTTCTACCTCAAGCTAGATATTATGTTCATGATGATCAGAATTGCTTTCAAATGCAGTAGTACTCATGCATACATTTGAACAAGCATCCTGATATAAATCATCTAATAATTCTCCTATACCACTATGTTCAACAGGTCCAGCAGCATCACTATCATCTTCAGTATTGTTATCATCGTGTACCACTTCTTTCGAATCACCCTCTCCATGCCATATTCAACAAGTATACTTCTTATCTATACCATAATGTAGCAGATGCTTCTCAACAAGTGTTATGTAACGATATACTATATTGACACATCTCTTGCATGGACACTTTATCCGATTAGCACTATCGGCCTTATGCCATGCAAACTCAATAAAATCTCAAACTCTTTTCGATATTCAGGCAAAAATATACCTCTAACATTCATCCAACTTTTGTTGATATCCATCTAACAACAAACAAAAAATCATTAACAACAAGAAAAAGGTTCAGTGGTATTCATCTGAACTGGATCCTGATCCGAATTTTGGATTGAATCGCGATCCAAATTTTAGCCAAAATCCTGATTTGGATCCAGACATGGATCATTTTATATAAAACAACACATATTAAAGAACACAGACTAAACAGTAACATAGAAAATATCCTTCCATCAATTTAATGAAGTAAAAATGCATGATTCTATCCATTTCAAATCATTACTAACATGTATGGCTCTATCCCTTTCAAAAAAATAATAATCTTATTATTATTATTAGTGGATATTTCATCTCATTATTGTGAAAATTTGGGCAGCATCTCTTCATGGTTCTTCAAGTATACGATGTGAATATGGTGCTTACGCACCCTATCCACCATATATCCAGAGAACAATGGATAGATAACTACTGAATACCACATAATGAAATAAAATATCAACTATTAACAATAATAAGATTATTACTTTTCTAAAAAGTCTGAATACGGGACATCCAAAAGTCAATCTCGATGAAGATCAACTCATGAATAGAAATCTACAGCTCAATATAATTTAACTACCATCTCTGAACATACATTCGAAGATGGATTTCTAATTTATCAAAAAAGAATAACTCTACAATAAATTTTTTTATCAAAAATTTTAATAATTTTTTTTTTAAAATAGAAATACTTTTTATATTTAATTATAATAAATAAAAGTATACAAAACAGTACATAAAATAATTAAATTGTAATAAGTAACAGGAATGTGCATTGTGTTAGTGGAATAAAAAATTAATTAATCAAATAATTAAATAATTTCAACAATAATACTAAAAAAATTTATATAACAAATATAATTAATCAAATAATTTCTTCGACCCTGTCTCCGCTGGCCGACACCCTCCCCGACCCCATCTCCCCCGACCGCCCCCTCCTCGGCCTTGTCTCCGTCAGTCGACACCCTCTTCAACCCCATCTCCCCCGATCGCCAGCGGCCCTGTACCTGACCCTATCTCTTTCGACCGTCGGCAGGCCTCCTCCCCAGCCCAGTCTCCCCCGACCGTCGGTTGCCCCCTCCCCAACCCCATCTCCACCAACCGACACCCTCCCCGACCCCATCTCCCCCGATCGCCCCCTCCCCAGCCCCGTCTCCGTCGGCCGACACCCTCCCCAACCCCGTCTCCCTCAGCCACTAGCGGCCCTATCCCCAGCCCCATCTCCTTCGGCTGCCAGCAGGCCCCATCCCCAGCTTCATCTCCCTCGACCGTCGATCGCCCCCTCCCCGGCCCCATCTCTGCCGGCCAACATCCTCTCCGGCCCTGTCTCCCCTGGTCGCCCCCCCGGCCCCGTCTCCGCCAGCTGACACCCTCCCTGGCCCTGTCTCCACCGATCGACACCCTTCCTGGCCCCATCTCCCCCGACCGCCAGTGGCCCTATCCCTGGCCCCATCTTTTTCAACCATTGGTAGGCCCACTCCTCGGCCCCGTCTCCCCCAACTGCCGGCCGCCCCCTCTCCAGCCCCATCTCCACTGGCTGACACCCTCCCCGGGCCCGTCTCTATCACCACCGACCGTCCCCTCCCTGGCCCCGTCTTCTCTTTTTTTTTCTTTTTTTCTTTTTTTTCTTTTTTTTCTTTTTTTTCTTTTTTTTCCTTTTTTTCATTTCTTTTTTTATTTTTTCCCCTCCTTTCCCTCTTCCCTTCCTCCCTCCCCGTCGCCCCCTCCCCGGCCCCGTCTCCCCTAGCTGCCAGCCACCCCCTCCCTGGCCCTGTCTCCATCGACCGACACCCTCCCCGATGATGGAGACAAGGCCGCCGGCCGCCCCCCTCCCTGGCCCATCCCCCACCAGCCCCATCCCGCCCCAAACCCTCCATGGCCCCCATCCCCGGCCCCAGACCCCATCCCTGCTGGCTCGATCTCAATCACCGTCAGCCCCATCTCTACCACTGTCGGTCGACCACTCTCCGGCCCCCTGGTGGCCCGAGCAAACACCAAAAAAAAAAAGAAAAAGTCTTAAAATCGTTACCTCTGGCGACGGACGATGACGGATGGGAAGCGACGGGATCGCGGACGGCGGACAGATGCGAATGTGACAGATGACAGCGGTGGATGGCCAGCAGACGTGGACGGTGGTGGATGCGGCAGTGGGAAGCGACGGATGGGAGAGGGGGGAGAGCAAAGAGGGGAAGGGGGGAGGGGATTTCACATGAAACGGGGGGGAAGAAGAAGGGTTTCTTGCAAAGAGACATGATGGGATGTGAACTATTAGCGATAAAAATTTTCACTGGTTAATAATCAATTTTCATTGCTAATAATTAAGAAAAAAAGTTTTCGATAAAAAAGTTTCCCATCAAAAAAAATTATTTACGATGAAAAAGAATATTCCATTGTTAATAACACTATTAACGATGGAAAATAATTTTCATTGCTAATAATTCTCATAAAAAAAATTACCCCATTTTCTCACTAAAAAGGTTTTCTCACTAAAAAAAATTATTTACGATGAAAAATGTTGCATCGTTAATTAGGTTATTAGCGACAGAAAAATATTTTCAT
Source organism: Elaeis guineensis (assembly GCF_000442705.2). Classification (NCBI taxonomy): domain Eukaryota; kingdom Viridiplantae; phylum Streptophyta; class Magnoliopsida; order Arecales; family Arecaceae; genus Elaeis; species Elaeis guineensis. The sequence continues at coordinate 110,921,496 of NC_025997.2, read as the reverse complement.
CATTAATAATTTTTGATGAAAAAAAATTACCCCAATTTTCCAAATAATTTATGATGAAAATAAAATATTTCATCATTAATTATCTTATTAGCAATGAAAAATAATTATCGTTGCTAATTATTTTTCATGAAAAAAATTTGGATGGATATTATTTTACTATTTATATATATATATTTAAAAAATAATCCATTATATGACCTAGAACCCGCACACAAGGCAGGGGCTCAAAATTAGTTAATAAATATATTAGATTTTAATCAAGTTTCCTCCAATCTCTATTCTTGAAACTTTTTAAAATAAATAGTAATGATAAATAATATTTATTGTAGTTGGGCATATGCACAGAGGGTATTGTTTTCGTAATTTGAAAAAGATTTGTGATTTCATGGGGTATAATTTTCTCTCTTCTTCAAGCAAGAATAAACTAGAAAAGATATTAATTTATTTTTACATATTTACTTTGATATTAAATCTAAGTTCCAAGCCTTTTTTTACTAAGTTATGCAACACATATCCACCCTATACAGTCATATTCTATTAGTTTCATTTTTTTGTTACTGAAACTTGTTTCATTTAATACTATGAAAAGTATGCTTTAGTAGCATCAATTGTAGTTTGAGTTAAGAGTATTTGATTACTTGAGTAGAACTCATTTTAGTTCTTATCAGTCTAAGTCATTTTAAGTATTTTTTGAATCTGGATCCTTAGGTTGGGAATTGACTTTGGTCCTTTGAGATAACCAAATGCTCAAAATTACTTTTCATGCCTTCTAATTAAACTTAGAACAATTTATGGATAACTAAATATTTTAAAAAATACTAATTTATTATGAAAAATTATGATAAATATTATTATTTTGTAATGTATTAATTATGCTCTTTTTTTTCTTTTTTTATTAAAGTAACTTAGATAGAGATACCATATTTAATATGATTTATCATAAAAGATATCTTGCTATTTGGACATGATTAATCAATATTATAATTTTAAACTTGATGAACATTATGCCTAGTATGCATGACTTAATTACATCATCATGCAAATGACTTATACAATTACTAAAACATTTAGAAGAGCTTTTATTTAAAAAAATTTAGGAGGACTAGCTTGGTATACATTCGAAAATCTTTGGATAACCTTTTTGGGGATTATATTTTAACATATAAAGATCCAATATCATCTCCTTTCTATGTTCTTGGGCAGATACAAAGTCTTTGTACTTTATGATCTCTGGTCAATCCATAGAACCAATAACCTATGCAAAATTGAGCAATGAGACAGATTCAAAGAAACTTAAAAATGAAAAGTATTATCATAAATAATTTTTATATTTTTTAAATTTTTTTAGAAATATTGATGATAAAAATATTTTCATCTCAAATAATTGACTATTTACGATAGAAAAAAAATTTTAATCACTAATAATCCAAATTTTTTAAATTTATAAAATTTTTTATTTTTTTAATATATTAGCGATAAAATTTTTTATCATAAATAGATGTGTATTTATGATGAAAAGCAAATTTTTATCATAAATATCCAATTATTTATGATGTAATATTTTCATCGTAACTAATCTATAATTTTTAAATTTTTAAATTTTTTTAAATATTAGTGATGAAAACTTTTCATTGTAAATATTGGAGTATTGGCGATGGAAAGTGGATATTCATCGCAAATATATAATAATTTATGATGAAAAAATTTTCATCACTAATAATTTGTAGTTTTAAAATTTTTAAAATTTTTTATTTTTTTTATGTATTAGCGATGAAAAATTTTTATCATAAATCATCATGTATTTTGTGATGAAAATTAGCTTTCTATCATAAATACTCGATTATTTATGATGTAATATTTTTATCATAAATAATTTATAATTTTTTAATTTTTTATAAATATTAGCGATGAAATTTTTTTATCATAAATAATTTTTATTTGTGATGAAAAATTTATTTTCATCGTCAATACTCTAGTATTTATGACATAACATTTACACCATAAATAATCTATAATTTTTAAATTTTAAAATTTTTTTATTTTTTTAAATATTAGTGATGAAAAAGATTCATCATAAATAAGTAGGTTTTTATGATGGATAATTATTTTTTATCGATAATACTCATTATTTATGATGAAAAATTTTTATCACAAATAATCTATAATTTTTTAATTTTTAAAATTTTTTATTTTTCTTCAAATATTAGTTATGAAAACTTTTGATCATAAATAATAAATATTTATGAAGAAAAGTAAGTTTTCATCATAAACACTTATATTATTTATGATAAAACTATTTTCATCATTAATATTTAAAAATTTAAATTAAAATAAATATTTTATTATTTATGATGAAAATAATCATCGTAAATAATATATATTTATGATAAAAAAATTTTCATTGCTAATATAAGTTATTTATGATGAAAATTTTTTTTATCATAAATATTTTATTATTAGTGATTAAAATAAATTTTTATCATAAATAGTCTTATTTGTGATGAAAAGATATTCCGTCACAAATAAATTCATCATAAATTTTTTTTTCTTGTAGTGAAGAGTACTGTCAGACAGATAAGATGGCATAAAGAAGGAATCTGTAAGTACTCTGATATAATGACTCATCCATCGGACAGTAAGACATGAAAAAAATTTGATGCTTGTTATTCTTTATTGACTTCAGAACCACATAATGTCAAACTGGGTCTATCTATCGATGGATTTATACCATTCAGTCATGCAGTGGCTCTTTATTTATATTGGTCAGTCTTTATTACTTCATACAATCTGCTACTTGGGATATGCATGAAAGAATATAATATTTTTCTTACAGTAGTCATTCCTAGACCACAACACCCTAGTCAGAGCATTGATGTATATCTAAAGCCTTTTATTGATGAGCTAAAATTTTTATAGTTTGATGGCATACGTACTTTTGATGCATTGAAGAAGCAAAATTTTATGATGAAAGCTGCATTAATATAGACCATTAGCGATTTTTCTGCTTATGAAATGTTATCAGGTTGGAGCACTCATGGGAAGCTAACATATCCCTATTGCATGGAGAATATAAAAGCATTTCCACTTGAACATAGTCATAAGCCCTGCTAGTTTGATTGTTATCGTCAATTTCTCTCTGAACATCATCTTTTTCAAAAGCAGTAGTGTTGCTCCTAGATTGATTTTGATGATTACAAAGCAGATTGAAGGGATACAATATTTTAAATTGAAAAAGTCCTTATGCTCTTCAAGGGCAAAATCATAATTTCACTAAAATCCTGATTTGATAGTATCATTTGGTAGAACAAATGATTTGAAATCTATTGGTGAAAATTTCATTGTGTTTGGACTTATATTTTTGAAGTTATGAAGGTTTGAAGTGCATGAGTCGACTCATGAGTCAACTCATGGCACTATGAGCTGAATGGCACGCAAAAAATTCCCATGGCACGCTGGATTTTTGACTTGGCACGACCTGTGAGTCGACTCATGAGTCGACCCACAAGGCATGAGTCGACTCATGAGTCAACCCCTGCTAATTTGAGCCAAAAAATTCCAGAAAAGCATTCTCTGGTTTTTGCAACAGAGGTCGACTCATGAGTCGACCCCTGAAGTATGAGTCGACCCCTGCGACGGGAAATGTCAGCAACGGCTATTTTTTTGCCCGTTTTAATTGCCATTTATGCTTCCTAAAAATCCTCTAACGGCTCTTTATCTGCCTAAATTATTTTCTCTTGCTACTAATGCCATAAAATGCTTAAAATGGTGAAAGGAAATTGCAGATTAAATAGCAGATCAAATTGCAAAGAAAAAGTGTGGAAATCGGGAGATCAAACGTGAGATCAAAAGAGAAGAGAGGATCCTAAATCTGAGATCAACGAAATATTCAAGAAGAAGAGAGAGGATCCACAATATTCAAGAGAGTTTGTGAAAAAGAAAAGCAAGAGCATTCAAAGAGAGAATCTTTCAAGTTGATTGTTTTCAACCTTGATCTAGAGATTGTTCAAAGCTTTCAAGAGATCTTCAATCAATAATCAACCTCTTCTCAAGCATTCAAGCGTTCATCCACTTTGAGAAAATCTGAAAAAGGGGTTCTTCATTTGAGTAAAGCTTTTATTATTTTATTTGCTCATTTAAGGAGCTGTTATTGTATTCATCTGTGCTCTAAATATTCTTACTCTTTGTGAGTTTTTGCTCTTGTTTTTGGAGGATTTCCAAAACAAGGAAAGGTTGATCCGAACCTGAAATCGGAGTGTTTTGGGTTTGCTTGTACCCGGGAAACAAGTGTTCTAGCTTGGGATAGCTAGGGTCGGAGTTTCCGACGTCTTGTATTCTAGCTTGGGATAGCTAGTGTCGGAGTTTCCGACGTTTTGTATTCAGGTTGAATACAAAGGATAGTGGATTGAAATTCCCAAGTGGGATCTTGGGGAGTGGATGTAGGTGCAAGGTTAGCACCGAACCACTATAAATCCTTGTGTTTGTGGTGTGCTTTATCGCTTTATCTTATTTCTTTATTATATCCTTGCAATACTACTTTAGGTAATTAATATTGATTTAAAGCCATTATTTTGTTCTTCATAAGTTATTTGTTGGGCTTAAAATTTTTAGAAACCCAATTCACCCCCCCTCTTGGGTTGCATAGCTGGGCAACAAGTGGTATCAGAGCCAGTGCTCTAGCCCTTCTTTGATCTAACAATCAAAGAGCCAAAGATCTATGGCAACCCATGTTGGAACTTCTCTAGCTGAGGGGCAATCAACAAACCGACCTCCACTTTTCAATGGGTCTAATTACTCCTATTGGAAAGCTCGGATAAAGATTTTCATACAAGCACTCGACTATGATATGTGGAGTATCATAGTGAATGGTCCTCACACACCCACCAAGATTATAGATGGTGAGGAGTCAACCAAACCCGAGAAAGAATGGGATGAGGTTGACAAGAAATTGGCACAATTAAATGCCAAAGCTATGAATGTTCTTTATTGTGCACTAGATGCTAGTGAATTTAATCGCATTTCTACTTGTGCATCTGCTAAAGAAATATGGAATAGGTTAGAAGTCACCCATGAGGGAACAAATCAAGTAAAAGAGTCTAAAATAAATATGCTTGTACATAAATATGAATTGTTCAAAATAGAGCATGATGAGTCCATAACTGCTATGTTTACTCGTTTTACTGATATAATCAATGGTTTAAAGAGTCTTGACAAATCTTATACTAACAGTGAACTTGTAAGGAAGATTCTCAGGTCACTGCCAAGAACTTGGGAAGCCAAAGTGACTGCCATCCAAGAAGCAAAGGACTTGAACACTCTACCTCTAGAAGAGCTTCTTGGATCCTTGATGACTCATGAACTTAGCATGATGCAACATCAAGAGGATGAAATCAAAAAGAAAAGAACCATTGCCCTCAAATCCACAACTTCACCTGATTATGAAACAGATGACTCTGAAGATGAAGATCAGGATGAGGAGATGGCTCTCATCACCCGAAAATTCAAGAAGTTTCTAAGAAAAAGGAAACAGGGGATGAGAAAAAAATTTACAAAAGGGGATCAAAGCATAGAAAAGGAGAAAGATCAAACCCCTATATGTTACGAGTGCAAGAAGCCAGGACATTTCAGATCCGAATGTCCTCAATTGAAGAAAGGTCCAAAGAAATTCAAAAAGAAGGCAATGATGGCGACCTGGAGTGCGAGTGATGACTCAAGCTCCGACGAGGAAACCTCAACCGAACAAGCCAATCTGTGCCTGATGGCACATGAAAATGAGGTAACTTCTGAATCCACTAGTGAATTTACTTTTGAAGAATTGCATGAAGCATTCTATGATTCAATTGATGAATTAAAGAAACTAGGGAAGAAAAACAAAGAGCTGAAATTGGAAAATCAGTCCTTAGTGAAACAAGCTGAAATTCTTTCAATTGAAAAATTCACATTGATTCAAGAAAATCAAAACTTTAAGGATGAAATTAACAGGCTGAAATCTATAGTAGATAAGTTCACCTTAAGTTCAAACAAGCTAAATATGATCCTTGATAATCAGAAAGCTATATATGATAAGGCTGGACTTGGTTATAAACCCCTGAAGAAACAAAAATTTTTGAAGGATATTTATGCAAATTATTCAAGCAAAAAGCCTACAAATATTACTTGTTTTAAATGTGGAAGAATAGGACATAAATCATACACATGTCTTATTAACAAATATGCAAACACAAAGAAAATATGGGTTCCAAAAGGAACCATTCTGACTAACCTGAAAGGACCCAAGAAAGCTTGGGTACCTAAGACAGAAACTTGATCTGTGCTTGCAGGTGTGTCTAGCATCCCAAGAAGGAAACAGGAAATGGTATCTTGACAGCGGATGCTCGAGACACATGACTGGTGATGAATCACAATTCATCACGCTTGATGCTAAGGATGGAGGGATGGTCACCTTTGGAGATAATGGCAAAGGAAAGATCATCGGGATAGGTAACATTGGTATCACTCCCTCCAAATACATTGAGAATGTTTTACTTGTTAAAGGTTTAAAGCATAACTTACTTAGCATTAGTCAATTCTGTGATAAAGGGTATAAAGTAAGTTTTGAATCATCTGTTTGCATTGTGACAAGTCCTATTAACGATGGCATTAAATTTATAGGACATAGGCATGGCAATGTTTATATGGTAGACTTGAATGATTTAACTAAATTAGACATGCAATGCCTAGTTTCCTTAAATGCTAAAATAAATGAGACTAGTTGGCTGTGGCATCGTAGACTTGCACATATTAGCATGCATTCTCTTTCAAAATTAATCAAAAAGGATTTAGTTCTCGGTTTGCCAAAATTAAATTTGAAAAGGATAGAATTTGTGATGCATGCCAATTAGGTAAACAAACTAGAGTATCATTTAAATCCAAAAACACTATTTCAACTTCTAGACCTTTAGAGCTCTTACATATGGATTTATTTGGACCAACTAAAACCACTAGTCTAGGAGGAAAATGATATGGATTTGTAATAATTGATGATTACTCTCGTTTTACTTGGGTTTTTTTTTTAGCTCACAAAAATGAAACTTTTCAAATTTTCACGAAATTTCATCGAAAAGTCACTAATGAAAAAGGGTTTTCAATTCAAAATATTAGAAGTGATCATGGAACAGAATTTGAAAATCATGACTTTAAAAATTTTTGTGATGAAAATGGAATTGGCCACAACTTCTCTGCTCCTAGGACACCCCAACAGAATGGGGTAGTTGAAAGAAAAAATAGAACCTTAGAAGAAATGGCCCGTACCATGCTCTGTGAAAGCAACCTTCCAAAATATTTTTGGGCGGAAGCTATTAACACAGCATGTTACATTTTAAATCGTGCTTTAATAAGACAATTTTTAAAGAAAACCCCCTATGAACTTTGGAAAGGAAGAAAACCAAATATTGCCTATTTTCATATTTTTGGTTGCCGATGTTTTGTATTAAATAATGGTAAAGAAAAACTTGGTAAATTTGATGCAAAATCAGATGAAGCAATCCTTCTAGGTTACTCCTCCACTAGTAAAGCATTTAGAGTGTTCAACAAAAGAACCTTAGTAGTTGAGGAGTCCATACATGTTGTCTTTGATGAATCTAACGATCCTCCTTCAAGGAAGAATGAGGGTGTTGATGATGCAGATCCACTAATAGAAGGTATGAAGGAGATCACTCTGAAAGATTCAGCAACTCCAGAAGACAAGGATCAAGAAGATGAACAAAATGAGAAAGGTGAAGAAATTCAAGAACAACCTCAAGGTACAAATGACTTACCCAAGGAATGGAGGTATGTTCACAACCACCCTAAGGAATTAATTATCGGTGATCCTATGCATGGGGTAAAAACACGTTCTTCACTTAGAGATATACTTAATCATTGTGCTTTTGTATCTCAACTTGAACCTAAAACTTTTGAAGAAGCTGAAAATGATCATAACTGGATTAATGCTATGCAAGAAGAACTCAGTCAATTTGAAAGAAATAATGTTTGGACCTTAGTGAAAAGACCTAAAGATTATTCAATAATTGGCACAAAATGGGTCTTTAGAAACAAGTTAGATGAGCATGGAAATGTAATTAGAAATAAAGCAAGACTGGTTGCTAAGGGATATAATCAAGAAGAAGGAATTGATTTTGATGAAACCTTTGCACCTGTTGCTAGATTAGAAGCCATTAGACTTCTACTTGCTTATGCTTGCTTTATGAAATTCAAACTATTTCAAATGGATGTTAAAAGTGTATTTTTAAATGGATATATTTCTGAAGAAGTATATGTAGAACAACCCTCTGGATTTGAAAATCATGCTTTTCCCAATCATGTCTTTAGATTAAATAAAGCTTTATATGGTCTAAAACAAGCACCTAGAGCATGGTATGAGAGGCTAAGCAAATTTTTACTAAATAATGGTTTCTCAAGAGGCAATGTAGACACAACCCTATTTATTAAAAGAAACCAAAATGATATGCTAATTATACAAATTTACGTTGATGACATAATTTTTGGGTCTACTAATGAATCCCTTTGTCAAGACTTTGCTAAGCTTATGCAGGGAGAGTTCGAGATGAGCATGATGGGAGAACTCACTTTCTTTCTCGGACTCCAAATCAAACAATCAAAAGAGGGAATCTCCATCACCCAAAGCAAGTACACCAAGGAACTACTCAAAAGATTTGGAATGGAGAACTGCAAACCTATTGGCACACCAATGAGTCCCTCAAGTAAGCTTGACAAGGATGATGAAGGTAAAAGCGTAGACTTAAAATACTACAGAGGTATGATTGGCTCATTATTATATCTAACTGCAAGTAGGCCTGATATCATGTTTAGTGTTTGCTTATGTGCAAGATATCAATCTAATCCTAAGGAATCTCATTTGAATGCTGTTAAAAGAATCCTTAGATACTTAAATGGTACACAAACTATAGGGTTATGGTACTCTAAGGACTCACAAATTAATTTGTTAGGATATTCTGATGCTGATTTTGCTGGATGTAAATTAGATAGAAAAAGCACAAGTGGAACTTGCCAATTTCTTGGAGTTAACCTAATCTCATGGTTTAGCAAGAAACAAAATTCAGTGGCACTGTCTACGGCTGAGGCCGAATACATTGCAGCCGGAAGTTGTTGTGCTCAAATCTTGTGGATTAAGCAACAACTCGAAGATTTTGGAATCAAACTTAATGAAACTCCAATAAAATGTGACAATACAAGTGCCATAAATCTATCTAAAAATCCAATACAACACTCAAGATCCAAACATATTGAAATAAGACATCATTTTATAAGAGAACATGTTCAAAACAAAAATATAATTCTTGAATATGTTTGCACTGAAAATCAATTAACTGATATCTTTACAAAGGCCCTTAGTGAGGAAAGATTCTGTGAAATTAGGAGAAATCTAGGAATTCTAGATCCATTTATCTGAAATTTCTCAATTTCCAAAGAATAGATGTCAAAAACTCTTAGAGCTCAATTTTCAACATCTATCCTGGTCCCAAAAGCTCAGGTTTATCTCTCTAAAAACTTATCATTGAGCAAAATTCCTTCTCCCAAAATTTCAAATTTTTCTGGAATTTATTTGCATTTTTTCTGAATTTCTGAACTTCATGAGTCAACCCCCATGAGTCGACTCAATGGCAAACTTGTAAATCCCACCAACTTCCATCGGGTTCATTGTTTTTAAAACGGAAAACCTTGTTTATGAGACGACTCATCTTCTCGTCGTCTTCCTTCCGAAAGCCGTCCTCTCCAACTCTTTTTGCTCCAAATCCAAGGATCAATTCTGAGGCAATTCTCCCTCCTTCTCTCCACCAAAAATCGCCTCCTTGAAAAGGACTTTTCTGTGCTTTCTCGCAGTGATAGGCGCGGGTGGAACGTGCCCTAGAACTTCACCGTTCATTCAAAATCCACTTCTTTTCTCCACCAAAAATTCTTCTTTACTGTTTTGTGATCCCTCCTCCACTGAATTCAAGTCTTCTTGTCTGCTACCTTATTGGATATGGCTCCAAAGATGAAACTTCCCCAAAGGAGGAAATCAATCCGAGAGCCTGAGGAAATTGTCCGAAAGAAAAGGCATGCTCAGTCTTCCACTGTTCCCAATCCAGTTTCAGTACCTGCTCAAGGTCCCTCTCAATCCTCCATAAGCCCCAGTGTAAATCTTCTTTCTGATAGAAAAGTAGAAATCGGGAAAAATATAGATTTTCGGTTCTTTGAGAAAGAAGGCTTTACTTTTGCTACCAAGATCAAAAATCAAGGATGAGAACTTTATTGCTCTCTTAAGGAAGTCACCTATGTTGATCTAGTCAGAGAGTTCTACCAGAACCTAAATTATGGAAACGGGTCTGTGACTTCAACTGTAAAGGGGATTGACATCTGTTTGGATTCTAGGATATTGGGAGAGATACTTCAGTTGCCTAGTGAAGGATACTCATATATGGAACTCCCAATTAAAGAAGAAGGGATCAGAATTATCTTAGGAGAAGATTTTTCAGGAAGTTTAAACAGATTGGAAGCAAAGCTACTGTCCATTGAGATGAGGGTCCTGCATCAGATTGTGACAAAACTATTCTTTCCTAGGAGTGGTAGACATGACTTACTATCTGGCAGAGATGTATGTGTCATGTTTCATATCATCACTCAGACCCCCCTAAACCTCCCTGCACTTATGATAGAGGCCATGAGAGAAACTTTGAACAGATCCAAGGCACACTTGCCTTATGGTATGGCCCTTACTAGAGTATTTAGGAGGTTTGGAGTTAGCTGTGAGGGGGAGACACCTACCAAGCTCTCACATGTGGACACTTTCAACCAACACAGCCTGCACCGAATGGGAATTACAAAGACTGTTGGTGGTTGGATCAAGGGCTCTGAAGAAAGAGCTGAGGAGAGAGCTGAGGAAAGAGCTGAAGACAGAACTGAAGGTAGAGTAGAAGAAGAAGGTCCATCTTCTCCTGTACATGATTTCAGGGCAGCTTCACCAGATACCCAGTTCATTCCTGATACTGAGGTTGGCCCTTCTGAGTTTACTAGGATGCCCACACCAGTGTATCAGCCAGAGAGCAGAGCACCTCCATCAGAGTTCAAACTGGCTGACGATCAGATCGAGCATATTTCACAGCGTGTGGCTTCTTTATTGTCTAGCCAGTGGAGTAGTACTTCTTTTGCACCTGGAGCTACTTCTTCTGATCAGACCATTACTCTCCACATCTCCACTGTATTTCAGATGATTTCAGATCAGTCCATCAGGATACAGCAGCTTGAGGATACAGTCTGGAGACTTACTAGCAGAGTTCTTGACTTGCAGGGGCAAGTTCTTGCATTGGCCCATCCCCAGCCACAGGAGTCTACTATTGAGGTCACAGACCTCACTGCAGAGGCTGGAAAGCTCAGAGGAGCATTAGAAGGTGGATATGAGCTACTGAGGAAAGAGATCAGAGGATCGAGTGAGCATGCTACCACCCAGTTCACTGCTCTACTTCAATCTGTTTCCAGAGCACTGAACGTACTTGATTCTATCAGACTCATGGTATCAGCCCTAGTATCTCAGCGTTCTCAGCCTCCCAGTTCATCTCGTGGCAGAGGCAGACGGGGTAGAGGACGCACTTCTGATCCATCATCTTCTCATACCATATCTGATGACTCCGATCATTGACTTATCTTGATCTTATCTAGGTCTTAGGAGTTAGTATCTTGTTCTAGGATCTATACCTTGGGGCCATGTATTGACATTTAGCTGGTTGAATTTTATGTATTGAAACAATTATGATATTAATGGAATCATCTTTTACCTATATCTTTGTAATGATTATATTTTGGTTATATTTCAATCTCTGATACATCTATTGAAATATTATCTTCTCCTTGTTGTTGTTTGCTATTGATAATTGCTATATTAAGGGGGAGCAAACATCTGTGAAAAACTCTAAAGAGGAAGAAATTAAAGAATATTTTCAGAAAAGGAAAAGAAAGAGTTAACTATGTTTGATGATGTCAAAAAGGGGGAGAAATTAAAATTAAACAAAAATTGAAATTAGACAAAAAGCAAAACCCTAAATTATAAGAAAAAGGGGGAGAAATTAAATTAAAATAAATATTGAAGAAATTAAACAAATATTGGAGAAATTAGACAAAAATAAAGATTGAAAGATTAAACAAAACTTTGAGAAATTTTGGTATCAAAATTTGGTATCAGACAGAACTTTAACAAAAAGTTATCCATCAAAAGCAAAATCATGAGTACAATGCAAATAAGTATTTTTTTTATATATAAGCTCTGATATTCAAACTTGCTTTTGAAATTTTACTCACCTTGATACATCAATAAGAAATTTGTTTTACTCTGATACATCCTACAATTTCTTTCAACTTGATCTGATACATGATAACATTTGATCCGATACAGTGTGAAGGTTTCTCTAATATATTATAACATTTGCTCTGATACTGTATGAAATTTTCTCTGATACATTAAAAAATTTTCTTGCTTTGATACATTATAAAATCTTTTCTGATATCATTGTAAAAATTATTTTTGCTCTGATACATAGAAAAAGTTATTTATCTTCTCTTGCTCTGATATATCTTGAACTCAAAATGATCTAATACCCTTTTCAAATCTTTAAGAAAATGGACAAACTATTTTTGCATTTATATTACATGCCAAAAGAATCATACTCTTTTCAAGCATATACACCTATAATGGATTCTTTTGAAATTAATGCTTTAACATAAATATTTTTGTTCATATGTTTTGTCATCATCAAAAAGGGGGAGATTGTTGCTCCTAGATTGATTTTGATGATTACAAAGCAGATTGAAGGGATACAATATTTTAAATTGAAAAAGTCCTTATGCTCTTCAAGGGCAAAATCATAATTTCACTAAAATCCTGATTTGATAGTATCATTTGGTAGAACAAATGATTTGAAATCTATTGGTGAAAATTTCATTGTGTTTGGACTTATATTTTTGAAGTTATGAAGGTTTGAAGTGCATGAGTCGACTCATGAGTCAACTCATGGCACTATGAGCTGAATGGCACGCAAAAAATTCTCATGGCACGCTGGATTTTTGACTTGGCACGACCTGTGAGTCGACTCATGAGTCGACCCACAAGGCATGAGTCGACTCATGAGTCGACCCCTGCTAATTTGAGCCAAAAAATTCCAGAAAAGCATTCTCTGGTTTTTACAACAGAGGTCGACTCATGAGTCGACCCCTGAAGCATGAGTCGACTCATGAGTCGACCCCTGCGACGGGAAATGTCAGCAACGGCTATTTTTTTGCCCGTTTTAATTGCCATTTATGCTTCCTAAAAATCCTCTAACGGCTCTTTATCTGCCTAAATTATTTTCTCTTGCTACTAATGCCATAAAATGCTTAAAATGGTGAAAGGAAATTGCAGATTAAATAGCAGATCAAATTGCAAAGAAAAAGTGTGGAAATCGGGAGATCAAACGTGAGATCAAAAGAGAAGAGAGGATCCTAAATCTGAGATCAACGAAATATTCAAGAAGAAGAGAGAGGATCCACAATATTCAAGAGAGTTTGTGAAAAAGAAAAGCAAGAGCATTCAAAGAGAGAATCTTTCAAGTCGATTGTTTTCAACCTTGATCTAGAGATTGTTCAAAGCTTTCAAGAGATCTTCAATCAACAATCAACCTCTTCTCAAGCATTCAAGCGTTCATCCACTTTGAGAAAATCTGAAAAAGGGGTTCTTCATTTGAGTAAAGTTTTTATTGTTATATTTGCTCATTTAAGGAGCTGTTATTGTATTCATCTGTGCTCTAAATATTCTTACTCTTTGTGAGTTTTTGCTCTTGTTTTTGGAGGATTTCCAAAACAAGGAAAGGTTGATCCGAACCTGAAATCGGAGTATTTTGGGTTTGCTTGTACCCGAAAAACAAGTGTTCTAGCTTGGGATAGCTAGGGTCGGAGTTTCCGACGTCTTGTATTCTAGCTTGGGATAGCTAGTGTCGGAGTTTCCGACGTTTTGTATTCGGGTTGAATACAAAGGATAGTGGATTGAAATTCCCAAGTGGGATCTTGGGGAGTGGATGTAGGTGCAAGGTTAGCACCGAACCACTATAAATCCTTGTGTTTGTGGTGTGCTTTATCTCTTTATCTTATTTCTTTATTATATCCTTGCAATACTACTTTAGGTAATTAATATTGATTTAAAGCCATTGTTTTGTTCTTCATAAGTTATTTGTTGGGCTTAAAACTTTTAGAAACCCAATTCACCCCCCCTCTTGGGTTGCATAGCTGGGCAACAAGTAGGATAATTTCAGGAGGAATAAAATAGAGAAAGATAAGACACCCTCACGACTCAATGGCATGGAAGTATTTCAGAGGGTATCTCAAGTGGATGAAATCTAGTTTGGTATACTATTTGATAAGCAAAAATTTTGAAAGTTCAGTAGAACTTATTATTGGGTGAAGCACAGCATCTTCTGAAAATTATCGTATTGATCCACCAATTTGATCCATCATAACCTTAATGTCATGCACATTGAGAAGAATGTCTTCAATAATATTTTTTACATTGTTATGGATGTCAAAGATAAGATGAAGGACAACTCCAAGGCCCGAGCAGATATGAAGAACATATACAAGCATCCTCTATTAGAGCTGGTTGAGGTGTCTCTGAAAAAATTTTTGAAGCCAAAAGCAACTTACATCTTAATGAGAGAGCAGTTAAAAGACATATGTGAATGATGCAAAAATCTTAAATTTCTAGATGGTTATGCAAGTAATTTAGCTCGGTGCATCAATATCAAAGATTGTAGGTTGTGTGGGCTAAAGAACCCTGTCATGTCTTCATGCAACGATTACTTTCATTGGCTTGGTGTGATCTCCTTTCCAACCTTATATGGAGTTCTTTAACCAAGCTTAGCATTTTCTTCAGAGATATTTGTGCTACCAAACCATCCACTGATCACATCTTTAGTCTTGAGTTTAGCATTGTAGAAACTATATGCAGGTTGGAGAAGATATTCCCTCTTAGTTTCTTCGACTCCATGGAGCACCTCATGATTCATTTGGTGTATGAAGCTAGGATCAGGGGATCAGTACAGTATAAGTGGATGTATCCATTTGAAAGATATATACACAGTCTCAAGAAGAAAGTGAAAAATAAGGTCAGAGTTGAAAGTTCTATTATGGAGGCTTACATAATTGAAGAAATTTTTAATTTCAGCCGACATTACTTTAACTCCAGTATGCAGACAAAGCTAACTCAAGTAGGTTGAAATGATGATGGTGGTTCTGAAGGATCAGAGATAAAGATCTCAATATTTGCCTATCCTGCTCCTGAATTTGGGCATGAGGCTTGTCGGGTATTAACTGATATTAAAATTCGACAGGCAGAGATATATATTTTGCTAAATTATGTGGAGGTTAATCCATATATTGAGTAAGTATCCATCACAATCTTAACTCTTTAATTATTTGTCATCTAGCACTTATCTTATATATGTATAGGCAATATGATGAGATGCTGAGATGGGACAATCTGATGATAAACAAGGAAGAAATTTTCACTCAGCACTCATAGAACTTTACAAATTGATTTCATCAACTGGTAAGCAACCATTATCATTTTATTTATTTTAATTTCTTTTAATTTATTTTTTTATAATATGCAGGTCATGTAGGGAGATGAATCCATATTTAAGAAGCTAAGCCCATTAGGTTACGGACCAGCAAAGTACGTGATATGTTATAATGACTGTAACATAAATAGTTTCAAATTTCACATGCTGCAATATGGATATCATAAGAGCACAATGACAGTAGTGTGTGTATATAGGATAGTTGGTGGGTAGAGCCGAAGAGTGCTACTATGGAATCTTTGAAGAAGTGATCAAGTTGACCTACCTTAGAGGTAATATATAGTGTCATTCTATTTAAGTATCGATGAGTTGACATCGATAATTGTATGAAGGTTGATCTACGGTACGGGCTTATTGAAATCAAATATGGATCAAAAGTATATGTCAACAACCCCTTTGTGCTAGCTCAATAAGCTGTTTAGGTGTATTATACTCTTTTTCCATCAAGGGAGAGAGGAAGGAAAGATTGGAGAGCTGTATGTAAAGTTAAATCTCGAGCCATTCTATACGAGCTCAAAAAAGAAGAAAAAGAGCTCCATTTATCAGAATACTTTCTGAAGGATGAAATATTAGAAGTTCATCAGTATTTAATAGATACAGAGTTAGATGCTCCAAAAATTCTCCTACATGATGGCCAACATGAGGAGGTAGATCATATTAAGTTTGTTTTTAAGGAGCATCCTATCCAAGAAGGTGAAAAAAAGGAAGAAGAGGAAGAAGTGCAAGAAGAGGAGAAAGAGGAATCGAAAGAAGAATCTGAAGGGCACCAAATATTTAAAAAGTACCAAACATCTGAAGAGAAAGATGAGTAGTCAATCCTAGGAAGGAAGGAGTTAACCCCAAAGATAAAAGAGTCAAATCTGACATGCTGGAGAAGACTAGTATGCAGCAGGAGTCAGCCCCAGGGTAAATGGAACTATTTTTGAATTAATTTAATTATTTAATTAATTTTTCATACTTGTCTTGCATCATTTCAATTATTACGTTACTTGCCATATTATAATTTATATAATTAATACATGAATCTATTTATTTTTATTTTTAAAGATTATAGGATGAGTACTTCTAGAGGATAAAGCCGTGCTAGTTGAGGAGAGAGCTCTAGAGGATAGAGCTCCAGAGGAGAGAGCTCTCATGCAGGCAGCTTATATGGTTCTATAGCACCCGCACCATTGGGTAATATCTAACACTAGAAATTCTCCATTAGGTTATTTTATTTTTTACTATCTGATATAATATTCTTTATAATCTTTTGCTACTGTCAGGTTCGGATGATATGGGGTCACCATTAACCCCACAGTCACACAAAGCAGTGGCCAGCTCTGAGCCTCAGTGTCATGGTAGAGGATCTGCCTGGCTCTCGACACTTCCAACTTGATCAAAGGATAGAAAGCTAGTACATATTTAGAGCTGCATGTTAGTATTAGATCTTTGAGCAATATTTTTAAATTTTTTTTATTATTTTGGAATCAATATTTATTATTCAAAATCAATTTTGCAGGATATTTAGGAATCACGGGGTGTCTCATGTCGTCATTGGGATCATTCAATGATTGATGTTGAGGCTGATGAATGAGTTCTCCAGTTGGCTGTCGAGGGCTCGTGATACTGCATGGGAGATGTTCCTGATAAGTCAAAGATATTTAATTTTTAAATTTATGGTACATTTGTATTGAGAGATATTTGATACATGCCATCCTTTATTTGCAGTCATACTACCAATTCGAGACTCCTAAGAATGAGGAGGCTGGCTATCGGACCTTCAAGGAGGTCACCATACGTTGACCTTATGATGGGCTATATCACTTCAGGTAGTTTGTCATTGAGCTCTCCCATTTCTAGTCACCATCGGACTGAAAGTCTTTCACGGATCATTAGATGTGGGGGGACATTTGGGAGGCCCTCTGTGATCAGTGGAGTAGAGGGCTCGATAGAATTAGGCCGCTAGCAGGATCCGATCAAGCACACTGACGGCTCTGTTGGCACACATGTCATTGCAGATAGATTCGTAAAAATTTTAAACTTATATTAATCTCATTTTTAGTTGATCATATGTTGGTTTTTATTAACTTGATTTTTTTATTTATTATAGACATGACAGCTGGGTCATGTACCACAGCAACTGCATTTGTGGGAGGCCACGCACCAGTCTAGGAGAATTGGTGATTACTTAGATCCTAGGTCTAGATGGATCGCAGTAAAATAAAATATTATTTATTAAATTTTTATATATACTGATATGTATAATAGCACTAATAAATTTTTAAATTGTGTAGGCGGATTATGCAGAGTACATCGTGGCACGGCACAGTGAGGATCCATCCTCTCAGTCCCTCTTTGACTTCAAGGGATAGCTTAAGGCCATTGAAGGGGTTACTAGGAGCTGGATCATAGGGTTCGAGCATAGCTTTGACCCTGCAATAGCTCGCTAGTCTTCGACATCCTCCTCTCAGGCCTCAATGATCCAAATGTAGAGCAATGCATATGTCGAGGAGGTCGTGCAGAGATTTTTTTTTTCTAGCGACCTCAAAGCTTCTAGAATACCTTTCGCAATATGATGATTGAGATTCTTTGAGATCCACATCATTGTCACAGTCATCACAGTAGGTAAGTCAAGCAGTATTAATAAATTTTCTTACTTGCTTTAAATTTTTATATTTAGAAGCTTCACATAGTTAGGCTTGAGTCGAAGGAAGGGGATCTAGGATTCAAAAGTCAATCTTTCTATCCAATGGATGAGATGGAGGTGTAGATACATTCATATCATCGAATAGGATGTATAGAAACAATCCATTCTGGAGAAAGGGGATCTAGGATTCAAAAGTCAATTAAAAGAGTACATTGAAATATATCCTGCCATGCTGGTTTAGGCTTAAGGTGGAAGAGAGGGGTACAAGGGGGTCAAAATTTGATCTAACCATTCGATGGATAGATCGGAGGTATCTATAGTTTCATATCATCAAATAAAATATGTAGGAATAATCCATTCAAGAATTGAAAGAGTATATCGAAATATATCCATCCATACCAGTTTAGGCTTCAAACTAAAGGGAGGGAGTATCCAGAGGGTCAAAATTCAACTTAACCATCTGATGAAATAATGGTTGGGATCATTTATAGCTTCGAATCATCGAATGGAATGTGTTAGAATAATCCATTTGAGAATTGGAGTAGTATATTGAAATATATCCTTCCATAAAAATTTAGGCTTAAGGTGTATCAATTACAACAGTTTTATAGTTTTAATTAATTTAGTTCTAAAGTTATTAATAATATTTTATTTTTTTGATTACAGGATGCTGGGACATCCGGCTCTTATCCATCTACTGCTGTAGAAGGTGCATCGAAGTAGGAGCAGGAGGAGTAAGAGGAGGAGAAGGACAATCTCCATTGATTTTTTTTAGTTTTGATATATTGTATTTAAAATTTGAGCAGTGTTATTCGTATAATTTAATTTTGATTTAATATATAATATTAATTTTTATTTATGATGATGATAATAATTGCTTGGTAATTAAATTATAATAGATTTTCATAAATATAATTACTAAAAATATTTTTTTAAAAAAATAAATCATTATTAGCGATAGAAAATACCGTCGCTAAAAGTATTAGCGATGGCTTATTAGCAATGGAAGCTGTCGCTATTATATTTTCTAAATTTTCTAATTTTGAATCCGAACAAAATTATTAGCGATGGATTGCCGTCGCTAATAATTGCCATCGTTAATAAGGTTATTAGCGACGGCTCCTTTGCCATTGCTAATAAGCTGTGATGGTGTTAAGCCATCGCTAATAATTAATTTTTGTGTAGTGTAACTTAGGTTATGCTTCAGCCTAAACCAAGAAAAAAAGATAGGTCAAGCCATTAACTAATTCGATCTTAATCTTGTTAGGCTAGATGACTAGACCTCACTCGGTTAATTAAACTCATGGGTAAGGTTCAAGCCTGAAAAGTTATCCATTTAAAAAAATAGATTAAAGTTTGCATTATATTTTTTCCTACTTCACCTAGTCAAGGCCAACTTGCATGTTAATCAGTTATAAATCGAGATACTTGGCTAGTTTTAATATGTTCTAACTTAAAATCTCTGATGCTAGAGTTGCTAATCTGTATATCAATTCTCTTCGTGCCTTGTTTACATTTCTAGATAGAGTATTGAGACTAATGTTTATAGGTTAAACATACAACTATAGTTGAACCATAATTGTACCAATGGTATTAGTTTTAGCATTTTCTTAACTTCTTATCCATGTTACATCAATTTTCATCAAAGGAACAATGCATTTTTTCATATTATATTACTGGGCATCTTGTTAATGGCCTTACTGATAGCATCTTGTTACTTGCCAACTAGTTTGATTTCTAGATAATGCATCACAAAATTTTGAACCCAAAAAATTATGATATAGATGGGTTTTTCTTTATTGATCCTAGGATTGATTTTGATAATTCTAAAATTTTGGATATAGATGATACTAATCATGTGTTTCAAAGATGATTGCAGGAGTTTTAATGAAGATTAAATCAAGTTTAGAAAGCAAGCCTAGTCTAGAAATCAAATTGGTGAAGAAAGGCTGTTAAAGAACCTTTGGCATGCTTGGCATGCAAACTGAGTCGACCTAGCGAAAATTGAGCCAATCCAATCTTAGTGAAAGGAAAAGACAGAAAGGCTGAATTTGAAAGTCAGACGACTTAGTCGATCTAGAATTCAAGTTAGTCAACCAAGACATGTCTTAATCGACTCAGTAAGAAAGTTAGTCGACCCAATCTCTAAAGACAGAAAGTTATAGAAAGTCAATTTTTCAGTTGTCTGATACTTAGTCGACTAAAAAGATTTTGAGTCCACCCAGTGAGCGACTTAGTCGACTCAGAGAAAAGTTAGTCGACTAAATCACTACAATGGCTAGTTTTTGAAAACTTCAACTTTTTACCCCAAACGCCCTCCAATGGCTAGTTTGTCATCTCCAATAGTTAGAACCTCTTATCTAACTATTCTCAAGTCTATTTAAAGATGGAGAATCAAAAGAAAAAATAGAAAAATAGATTGTAAAAAGAAATCATTCAAAATTGAGAGCTTCATTGAATATCCAAGAAAAAGAGTGAAAAGAGAAAAATCAAGCATCAAATTCAGAGGGCATTCAAGAAGTGATCATCCACAATATTTAGAGCATCCTCTCAATATTCAAAGAAGAGAAAGTCAAGAATCAAAGAGCAATCCTTCAGCCTCCTCATCATGCTTCAAAAGAGTTTTTGTTTCTCAATTTATTTTGTATTGAATTTTATTCATTGTATTTTTATTTTTTTACAAGTTTCTTTGAGGGAAAAAAATTTGAAGTTTAGGTCGGTCCAAGTCCATAATTGGATGAGTGTAGGATTGTGGTTGGTGAGCTAAGGTTAAAACCAACTGGATTGATAGTGAGCATGAAAAACTATTGGTGTAGGATTATGGTTGGTGATCCCAAAAAAATCAATTGGATTTGTTTGTAAGTCCAAAAAAATGAACACACTATAATTAAAGGACGATTATAGCAAAATTCTCAAGAAAAACTTGGGGAGTGAACGCAGGAGTGGGTTACTCCGAACCACTATAAATCTTGTGTGTTTGTATTGTGCTTGCTTTCTTGCCTTAATTTCTTGCTTTACTTATTTTCATTTCTTGCATCGTAACTTACCTTAGTTTTTATTTTCACTGCTATATATTATAATCACCACACAATTATTCAAGTTAGAAGCACATATCTGCTTAAGCTTTAATTTGGTTAAAATTTTTAAAGTACTCAATTCATCCCTCCTCTTGGATAGCCATATATGGGCAACAATTGGTACCAGACCAAGTGCTCTGTTATTAGTTGTTGACCTAACACTCTAGAACCAAAGATCTTATCAACTCAAGATGGACTCTATTTTTAATAAAGGATATTCTATACATAAATCCCCACTTCTCAATGGCATAAATTACATGTTTTGAAAAACATGCATGAAAATTTTTATACAAGTACAAGATTATAATGTATGGAAGATTATAGTCAATGGCTCATATACCCCCAAAGCATTAAAAGAGCATGATAAAGAAATAGCCCAATTAAATGCTAAAGCCATGAATATACTTTATTGCTCATTGGATTTAAATGAATTTAACTTGATTTCTTCTTGCATTTCAACTAAAGAAGTATGGGAGAAACTAGAAACAACCTTTGAAGGAGCATATGAAAGAGAAGAATTAAGCTCCCAAGAAGAAAAGGAAGCTCACTCCAATTTTTGTCTCATGGCACATGAGAATGAAAAGAAGAAGAAGAACAAGGAAAAAAGAAAAAAGAAAGCTTCGATTAAGGGGGAGCAAAATAAAGAGAAAAAAGATGAAAAAGAAGAGCAAAAAGTAGACAAATCATGCTTGATGGATAAAGAGGAGGAAGGTATTGCAAGTCTTTACCTCATAACTCAAAATGATGAGGTAAATATTGAGAACTCCTCTAAATTTACTTTTGATGAATGGTTAGTAGCCTTTAATGATTTAATGGATGAATTTAATAAATTAAGGTTGAAAAATAAAGAACTCAAAAAGGCAAATCTCATTTTAATGGAAGAAAAGAATTCTTTAGCCAATGAAAAGGAAGAATGGTTGAAATCTGAAAAATCATTGGTTAAAGAAAATATTGAAATGAAGGAGAAATGTGAAAACTTGAAATTTTCCCTAAAAGAAGAAGAAAATTTATTAAAAGAAAAGAAAGAGCTTATAGAAGAAAATGAAAAGTTAAGAAAAGAGGTTGATATTTTGAAACCTATAGCTAAAAAATTTACTCTTAGTTTTCAAAATCTTCAATCAACTGTAAATAACAAAAGGGCTATTTTCAATAAAGCTAATTTTAATCTTAAATCTTCAAGAAAATAGCTACCTATTAAAAATATGTTTACAAAATCTTTAAATGAAAATCATCATATCACTTATTTTAGGTGCAACCAAGTAGGCCACAAAATTTTCAAATGTAATATTAAAAAAATTGACCATACTTTGGTAAAATAAATTTAGATTTCAAAAGAAACCATGTGCTCTAACCTCAATGAACCCAAGATGGCTTAGATACCAAAAATCATAAAATGATTTTATAGGTATGCCAAGCATCCTATGGCATGAAAGGATCAAATTCTTGGAAATGGATGCTCAGGACTTAAAATGGATGGATGGTGATTTTTAGTAAAAGCTAAACCTTTTTCATTTCATACCATCATTGTTTGCTAAATTTATTTTGCATCAATGATTGATTTTGATGATTCTTTGGTGCTTGCAATAATCTCACTCTATGACTTGAATGCTTCATTGCTTGAATCATTCTAATTATTATGAACATAAATTTTATTTAAATTTAGCATACTTTTATAATCCCTCATATCATGTTATAACTTGTGAAACTTAAAGTAAAATAAGCTTGATTGGATAATGTATTACTTGTGTGTATGCTATACTTTTTGGACTTTTAGATGTTTGCTATCATTGTAAACATCTTATGTAAACATCCCTTGGAAATTAATGAAAAGTAAAATTTTTAAAAATTTGATGCCGACTCGAGTGAATTTTGATATTTGAATTAATTGAATGCTTTGTTTGATACTTAGTCCACTTAATTGATACTTGCACTATTAAATCTTGCTTAATTTTAAATGGCTTTATTTGCAAAAGTAATGGGGAGAAAATTGTAAGGCTTCTTCTCTTGAAATTAAATGAATATGAATAATTTGAAAGAAAAAGGGGGATGAGAAAAATAAATTTTCTAGCATTAACTCTTAAAAATAAGAGGAGAAATAACTCTTGAACTTAATCTTGTTTTGATTGAAAATTCTAGTTGGTTTATTTTGAGAGAAATAATTTTTGAATTTAAATCATTAAACAATTATATCATGCTTTTCATAATTTGAGCTTTCATATGTTTATTCAGTTTGATTTAGTTAATTTATTAGCCAAATTATTTTTGATAACTAATTGAAGTTAAAGTGAATTTGAAACAGTTAGAACTTATTTTGAATTCAAAAGACAAATTTTCTTTAAAAAGAAAGATGTGCAATAAGTTTTGAATTTGATACATGTCTTGATGATTTTGGTGTGCCATATTTGATTTTGATCTTCAAAATATTGATTGAATTGATTTTGATGATATTTTTTAAACTTCTCCTTGATCTTTTTTATGATGTCAAAAAGGGGGAGAGATATGATGAGTATATGCTTAAAAGATTAATGCTTAAGATACTCATTAACTTGATGATTCAGACCTTAATACTCAGATTTGAATTTACACAATCTTTAATATGAGTATATGTAAAATATGCAATGAATTAAAGATTAATTAAGAACATGCATGAAGTATGAATTCACATGTATTTACTCTATTACTTTATGATTCAATTTGGTTGAAACACATTATTTATTTTTATTGTGCATATACTCAAAGTTTTATCATCATCAAAAAGGGGAGATTGTTGACCCTAGGATTCATTTTGATGATTCCAAAATTTTGAATATAGATGATACTAATCATGTGTTTCAAGGATGATTGTAGAAGTTTTAATTAAGATTAAATCAATTTTAGAAAACAAGCCTAGCCTAGAAATTAAATTGGTGAAGAAAGGCTGTTAAAGAACCCTTGGCATACTTGCCACGCAAACTGAGTCGATCCAGTAAAAATTGAGCCGACTCAGTTTCAGTAAAAGAAAAAGATAGAAAAGCTAAATTTGAAAGTCAGGAGACTTAGTCAATCCAGAATTCAAATTAGTCGACCAAGACAGAATCTTGATCGACTTAGTCAGAAAGTTAGTCGACCCAATCTCAGAAGACAGAAAGTTATAAAAAGTCAATTTTTCAGTTGCCTGATACTTAGTCAACTAAGAGAATTTTAAGTCGACCCAGTGAGGGACTTAGTTGACTCAGAGAAAAGTTAGTCGACTAAGTCACTAAAACGGCTAGTTTTTGAAAACTTCAGCTTTTTGCCCCAACGCCTTCCAACAGCTAGTTTGTGATCTCCAACGACTAGAACCTCTTCTTCAGTGATTCTCAAGTCTATTTAAAGGTGGAGAATAAAAAAAAAAGTAAAGAAGTGGATTGAAAGAAGAAATCATTCAAAATTGAGAGCTTCGTTGAATATCCAAGAAAAAGAATGAAAAGAGAAAAATCAAGCATCAAATTCAGAGGGCATTCTAGAAGTGATCATCTACAACATTTCGAGCATCCTCTCAGTATTCAAAGAAGAGAAAGCCAAGCATCAAAGAGCAATCTTCCGGCCTCTTCATCGTGCTTCAAAAGAGTTTTTGTTTTTTAATTTATTTTGTGCTGAAATTTATTCATTGTATTTTTATTTCTTTATAAATTTTTTGGGAGAAAAGAACTTGGGATTTAGGCCGATCCAAGCCTGTAATTGGATGAGTGTACGGTTGTGGTTGGTGAGCCAAGGTTAAAATCAACTAGATTGATAGTGAGCCCGAAAAATTATCAGTGTAGGGTTATGGTTGGTGATCCCGAAAAAACCAACGGGATTTGTTTGTGAGCCCGAAAAAATAAACACACTATAATCAAGGGAGGATTATAAAGAAATTCTGTAGGAGAGCTTGGAGAGTGGACGTAGGAGCGGTTTGCTCCAAACCACTATAAATCTTATGTATTCATATTATGCTTGCTTTCTTATCTTAGTTTCTTACTTTACTTGTTTTCATTTCTTGCATAGCAACTCATCTTAGTTTTTATTTTCACTACTATATATTATAATCACCACACAATCATTCAAGTTAGAAGCACATATCTGCTTAAGCTTTAATTTGATTAAAATTTTCAAAGTATCCAATTCACCCCCCTCTTGGGTAGCTATACCTAGGCAACACCCTTTATTTTTTTTATTAAAATAAATTTAAATTTATAAGTATAATGATGCATGATTAACCCAACCTAACTCAGATTCAGTTGCAAGCCTGATAGCATCCTTCCTTCCGAAATAATAGAGAGAGACCAAGTAATTATACTAGCTCCATAACGATAAAGCAAATATATATTCTTTATGGCATCACCTGGTATTAGCCCTTCAACCGGCACCATTACCACCGTTTATTCCACAAGCCCCCACCCACGTGGGACATAGATTTTTTTGCTTTTCTATGAATTGAAAATTAGGATTTTTTTAAAAGACTAACCTTAAAGCCATCAAAGAATGAATTGAAAATGGGGTACGATCTTTCTTATTATCCAGATATAACAGATATTTTAGATAGCTTTTTTTAGAAAAAAAATACTCTACTGAACATAAGTCGCTCACAATACCAATTTCTCGTAATCAACCAAATATGTAAAAACTACTTACCCAAATATCATATTCCCAATAATTAGCTTCCTAGAAAAATATTCCAGCGAAAAAAAATTCTTTCTGCAAACTAATTAAGCCCTCATTATGTTGCACCAGTCATCCTAACCAATGAAATATAACTCTTTTTTTTTTGATTGGATGGATGAGTTGCACTAATCTAATATGAATATATCAAACAAAATTAGAAAATAAAAAATATCCAGGATGGCGATTTGAGCTACCACCAAAAAAGAACTCATTTTATTTTCTATAATGCAAACTGATAATACTCTTTTTGCCTTTATTTTTCTTTTCAAATTTTCTTAAAAACAAAAATTAGTAATTTTCTCATTTGTTTTTTGATTAAAATTTAAGATAAATTAAAGGAACACCCCTAACTTTAGTCCAATTTGACTTATGTACATGACTTAAAAAAAATATCAAACTAGTCTTTCAAATTTTTGAAATATTTTAAATGGTTCTGTCATTTACTTACCAATAAATAGTATTAACTTTTCATTTCAATGAACAAAAATATCTGTCGCTCATATAGAAAAGGTGTTGAGAAGTGATTCAAAATTTACAGCTCAGTTAGAACTAAGTTTATCATTAATTTGACTTAGTCCTTATCAATTTTTCTATGTTCAGCTTGCTTGTGTCCATGATATTTGATTCTATTAGTTTATTTCTATAGTAGTAGATATTTCAAGGTTATTGTTACTGTTGGTTCAGAATTTTTTTGGCATTCAAGTTATCTTGTAAGCCTATAAATAGGCATCTTCAATTCAAATGTGTGTGGAAAACAAGAGCAGTTCGTTATTCAATAAAATTTCTCTATTTTTTAATTCTATTTCTGCTATTTTCATTATCTGTTCATCTAGTTTCATCAATTTTTTTCTAGCATTTGTGGTATCAGAGCATCCAAATTTCGATCACCCAAGTGTTTGTTGAAAGTTCTATGACAGAGTTCCTATGGCAGCAAACAACAACAGAATGAATATTACTCATCCTCTCATTCCCATTTTCAAAAGACAGTGCTATGAGTTTTGGAGTATCAAAATGAAGACTCTATTCAAGTCTCAAGACCTATGGGACTTAGTAGAGAATAGGTTTGCAGATCCAGATGAGGAGCAAAGGCTAAGGAAAAACAAAAAGGACTCTAAGGCATTGTTCTTCATTCAACAAGCTGTTCATGAGATGGTTTTTTCAAGGATTACAGTAGCCACTACCTCCAAGCAAGCATGGGAGATACTGCAGAAAGAATTTCAGGGCTCAACAAGGGTAATTACAATGAAACTTTAGTCCCTTTGCCATGAATTTAACACTTTATTTATGAAAAACAATGAACCAGTGCAAGATTTTCTATCTAGAGTGACCGTAATTGTTAGTCAAATGAAGTCCTATGGTGAGCAACTCAATGATCAAACTGTAGTTGCAAAAGTTTTGAGAAGTTTGACTCCTGTTGCTCCTTGAATTGATTTTGATGATTACAAAGTATTTGAGGGGGTTACTAATGATTTTGGTTTGAAAAAAGATTTATTATTTTTCAGAAATAAAATCATAATTTCACCAAGTCCTAACTCGAAAGCCTCAAGAGCAAGAAAAGAAGATTTATGATCTTTTAGAGGCAATCTCAAAATTTTGTTTTGAGAAGTTTGACTCCTGTTACTCCTTGAATTGATTTTGATGATTACAAAGTATTTGAAAAGGTTACTAATGATTTTGGCTAGAAAAAAGATTTATTATTTTTCAGGAATAAAATCGTAATTTCACCAAGGCCTAACTCGAAAGCCTCAAGAGCAAGAAAAGAAGATTTATGATCTTTTAGAGGTAATCTCAAAATTTTTGAATGTATATTTTGAAAGAAAATAATATTTATAAAATTGAGTGGACCCCATGAGTCGACTCATGTCAAATGGGGCTGAACGGCACGCTGTTTTTTGGCTGGCACATCCAATTGAGTCGACCCTATGAGTCAACCCCTGTACATGAGTCGACCTTTGTTGCTGTGCACACCAAAATTACAGAACAATCATTTTCTGTTCTGTGCCACAGTAGTCGATCCCATGAGTCGACTCATGTATATGAGTCGACCCTATGAGTCGATCCCTGCGACGAAAAAACTCCGTAACGGTTAATTTTTCAACTCGTTTTGGCGTATTTAATGCTCATTTAATGATCTCCAATGGCTCTAAAACTATCCAGATCACTCTCCACCACTTTTTGAAGCTATAAAAGGTACTTAAAGGAGGGAATAAAGAAGGTTTTTCAAGCATTCATTTCAGCCCTAAGCAAAGAGCCTTCTTGAAGTTAAAGAAGCTTTTATTTTCAAGTTCACCAACCCTTCAAGAGCTCATTCAAGTCTTCAACAACCTTGAGGAGAATTAGAAAAGCTTCTTCATTATTGTGTAAAGTATATTTAAAGCTTTATTTGCTCATTAAAGGAGCTACATTTATATTTTCATGTGATTAACTGTTATACTCTATTTTTGAGTTGATCTTTTGTTTTGGAAGAATTCCAAAACGTGAAAAGGTTGATCTGAACCTTGAATCAGATTGTATTGGGTTGGCTTGTACCCAAAAAATAAGTGTTCTAGCTTGAGATAGCTAGAGTCGGAGGTACCGATATTGTATTCTTATTGAATACGATTTAGTGGATTTGAATTCTCAAGTAGGAGTTTGGGGAGTGGATGTAGATGTAAGGTTGGCATCGAACCACTATAAATCTTGATTGTTTGTGGTGTGTTTACTTGTTCTCTATCTCATTTTCTTTTTCTTCTTGCACTCTTGCATTTAATATCTTCACTTTGCTTAAATCACTGACTTCAACTAACTTGCCTTTTATTACTTAATCCTTGTGGTTCTAGATTAATTTTAAATTTTTAAAAATCTAATTCACCCCCCTTCTTGGGTTGCATAGCTGGGCAACAAGTGGTATCAGAGCCTGGTGCTCTAGCCTTACTTTGATTTAACCATCAAAGAGCTAAAGATCTATGACAACTCAAGTTGGTGCTTCACTAGCTGAGGGGCAGTCCACAAACTGACTTTCAATTTTCAATGGGTCAAATTATACCTATTGAAAAGCTCAGATGAAAATCTTTATTCAAGCATTTGACTATGATATGTTGAGTATCATAGTAAATGGACCACACACATCCACTAAAATAATTGATGGTGTGGAATCAATCAAATCCGAAAAAGAATACGATGAGGTTGACAAGAAAATGGCTCAACTTAATGCAAAAGTCATGAATATTTTATATTGTGCTCTAGATGCTAATGAATTCAATCATATTTCAACATGCATGTCAGCTAAGAAAATATAGGATAGATAAGAAATAACTCATGAAGGAACTAATCAAGTGAAGGAATCAAAAATTAACATGCTTGTGCATAAATATGAACTTTTTAAAATGAAGCATGATGAATCAATAACTGAAATATTTACTCATTTTACTGATATTATTAATGATCTAAAAAATCTTTATAAGTCTTATTCTAACAGTGATCTCATGAGAAAGATTCTTAGATCTTTACCAAGGACTTGGGAGGCCAAAGTGACCGCAATCCAAGAAGCCAAAGATCTGAATATCTTACCCTTGGAGGAGCTTCTAGGATCACTAATGACACATGAGCTAAGCATGAAATAACATCAAGAAGAAGATGTCAAAAAGAAGAGGACAATCGCCCTCAAATCTACTGCTCAACTTGATGAGGAATCCGATGATACGAAAAATGAAGAGCAGAATGAAGAAATAGCCCTCATTACTAGAAAGTTTAAGAAGTTTTTGAAGAAAAAAAAATAAAGAATGAGGAAGAGGCCACCTACAAAAGGGAAACATAGTAAAGAAAAGGATAAAGGAGCAACCCCTTATTTGTTATGAATTGAAGAAGCCGGGGTACTTTAAGTCTGAATGTCCCAACTTAAGAAGGGTCCCAAGAAGTACAAAAAAAAAGCTATGATGGCTACATGGAGCAGAAGTGATGAGTCAAGCTCCGAAGAAGAAGATTCAAATGAACAAGCAAATTTGTGCCTTATGGCACATGAAAATGAGGTAAATACTAAAACTCCTAATGACTTTACCTTTGAAAAACTTCATGAAGCATTTTAGATCTAATTGATGAACTAAAGAAGCTAGGGGTAAAGAACAAAGAATTGAAATCAAAGAATCAATCTTTACTAAAAGAAAATGAGATTATTTTAAATAAAAAATCAATCTTATCTCAAAAAAATCTGAACTTAAAAAATGAGATTGCCAAGTTAAAATCAATGGTTGAAAAGTTTACTTTAAGTTCAAATAAACTTCAAATGATACTTGATAATCAAAAGGTCATTTATGATAAAGTCGGTCTTGGATATAACCCTTTAAAGAAATAAAAACTTTTGAAAAATATCTTTGTAAACTCATAATGCAATAAGTTTTTAAATATTACTTGCTTTAAATGTGGTAAAGTAGGATACAAATTCTATACATATTTTTCTAACAAATCTGAAAATTTTAATGTGAAAAAAATATGGGTTTCAAAAGGAACCATTGTAACTAACCAAAGAGGATCCAAGAAAACTTGGGTACCTAAAGTCAAAACTTGATTTTTATATGTAGGTGTGCTTGCATCCCAAGGAACAAATCAAAAATGGTATCTTGATAGCGGGTACTCAAGACACATGATTGGTGATGAATCCCAATTCATCACACTTGATGCTAAAGATGGAGGGATGGTCACCTTTGGAGACAATGGCAAAGAAAAGATCATCGGTATAGGTAACATTGGTATCACTCCCTCCAAGTATATTGAAAATATTTTATTAGTAGATGGTTTGAAACATAATTTATTAAACATCAGTCAATTTTGTGATAAAGGATACAAAGTCATTTTTGAATCTTCATTATGCATAGTAACTAGTCCTATTGATGAAGGTATTCAATTTGTTAGGCATGAACATGGTAATATCTATATGGTAGATTTGAATGATCTTTCCAAATAAACATACAATGTCTAGTAGCCTTGAATGCCAAGATTAATGAGACTAATTGGCTTTGACATCGTAGGCTTGCACATATTAGTATGCATTCACTTTCAAAACTTATTAAAAAGGAATTGGTTACCGGCTTACCCAAATTGAATTTTGAAAAGGATAGAATTTGTGATGCATGCCAATTGGATAAACAAATAAGAGTCTCATTCAAATCTAAAAATATTGTTTCAACTTCTAGGCCATTAGAACTATTGCACATGAATTTATTTGGACCCATTAGAACTACTAGTCTAGGTAGAAAACGATATGGCTTTGTGATTATTGATGATTTCTCCCGTTTTACATGGGTCTTCTTTTTGGCACATAAGGATGAAATTTTTCATGTGTTCTCAAAATTTTATCGAAAAGTCACTAATGAAAAGGATTTGTCAATTCAAAATATTCGAAGTGATCATGGAACCAAATTTGAAAATCAAGATTTTGAAAAATTTTGTGATGAAAAAGGTATTGACCATAACTTTTCAGCACCTAGGACACCCTAACAAAATGAGATAGTAGAAAGAAAAAATAGAATCCTCGAAGAAATGGCCCGTACCATGCTATGTGAAAGCAACCTCTCAAGATATTTTTGGACGGAAGCAATTAATACGGCATGTTACATATTAAACCGTGCTTTAATTAGACCAATTTTAAAGAAAACTCCATATGAGCTTTGGAAAGGAAAAAAATCAAACATTACATATTTTCATATTTTTGGTTGCCGATATTTTATTTTGAACAATGGTAAAAAAAGACTAAGAAAATTTGATGCAAAATCCAATGAAGCTATTTTTCTTGGTTACTCCTCTTCTAGCAAAGCTTTTAGAGTTTTCAACAAAAGAACTTTAGTAGTAGAGGAGTCAATACATATTGTTTTTGATGAAATTAACAATCTTCCTTCAAGAAAGAATGAAGGTATTGATGATGCAGATCCTCTTATAGAAGGGATGAAGGAGATCACCTTAAAAGACTCAACAATTCAAAATGAAGAAGAACATGAAAATAAACAAGAGGATGAAGGTGAAGAACAATAAGAACAATCTCAAGGCTCAAATAATCAACTTAAAAAATGGAGGTATGATCACAATCACCCCAAAAATTGATTATTGGTGATCCTACACATGGAGTAAGAACTCGTTCCTCTTTTAGGGATGCATACAATCATTTTGTATTGATTTCTCATTTTGAACCTGTTGGGTATAAAATGTCCACAGCCGAAGTCCTCAGCAGGATCAGCTCCAGGAAGTCCGCCCGGACTCCTACGGGAGCTGGGCTTCGTCGCCAACGCCGACGGCTGCAGACAGACTTCGTCCGGACTCCTACGGGAGCCGGACTCCGCCAACAATTTCAACCGCAAGTAGACTCCGCCCGGACTCCTACAGGAGCCGGGCTCCGTCCTCAACATCAGCTGCCGGTAAGCCTTGTCCGGTCTCCTACGGGAGCCGGACTTCGCCTTTAACTTCAATTGCAGGAAGACTCCGCCCGGACTCCCACGGGAGCCGGACTTCGTCCTCGACTCCAACGGCTGCAGACAGACTTCGTCCGGACTCCTACGGGAGCCAGACTCCGCCAACAATTTCAACCGCAAGTAGACTCCGCCCGGACTCCTACGGGAGCCGGGCTCCGTCCTCAACACCAGCTGCCGGTAAGCCTTGTCCGGACTCCTACGGGAGCCGGACTTCGCCTTTAACTTTAATTGCAGGGAGACTCCGCCCGGACTCCTACGGGAGCCAGGCTTCATCCTCGGCTCCAACGGCTGCAGACAGACTTCGTCCGGACTCCTACGAGAGCCAGACTCCGCCAACAATTTCAACCGCAAGTAGACTCCGCCCGGACTCCTACGGGAGTCGGGCTCCGTCCTTAACACCAGCTGACGGTAAGCCTTGTCCGGACTCCTACGGGAGCCGGACTTCGCCTTTAACTTTAATTGCAGGGAGACTCCGCCCGGACTCCTATGGGAGCTGGGCTCCATCCTCAACACCAGCTGCCGGTAAGCCTTGTTCGAACTCCTACGGGAGTCGGACTTCGCCTTTAACTTTAATTGCAGGGAGACTCCGCCCGGACTCCTACGGGAGCCAGGCTTCGTCCTCGGCTCCAACGGCTGCAGACAGACTTCATCCGGACTCCTACGGGAGCCGGACTCCGCCAACAATTTCAACCGCAAGTAGACTCCGCTCGGACTCCTGCGGGAGCTGGGCTCCGTCCTCAACACCAGCTGCCGGTAAGCCTTGTCCGGACTCCTACGGGAGCCGGACTTCGCCTTTAACTTTAATTGCAGGAAGACTCCGCCCGGACACCTACGGGAGTCGGGCTCCGTCCTCAACATCAGCTGCCGGTAAGCCTTGTCCGGACTCCTACGGGAGCCAGACTTCGCCTTTAACTTTAATTGCAGGAAGACTCCGCCCGGACTCCTACGAGAGCCAGACTTCGTCCTCGGCTCCAACGACTGCAGACAGACTTCGTCCGGACTCCTACGGGAGTCGGACTCCGCGAACAATTTCAACCGCAAGTAGACTCCGCCCGGACTCCTACAGGAGCCGGGCTCTGTTCTCAACATCAGCTGCCGGTAAGCCTTGTCCGGTCTCCTACGGGAGCCAGACTTCGCCTTTAACTTCAATTGCAGGAAGACTCCGCCCGGACTCCCATGGGAGCCGGACTTCGTCCTCGACTCCAACGGCTACAGACAGACTTCGTCCGGACTCCTACGGGAGCCGGACTCCGCCAACAATTTCAACCGCAAGTAGACTCCGCCCGGACTCCTACGGGAGCCGGGCTCCATCCTCAACACCAGCTGCCGGTAAGCCTTGTCCGGACTCCTACGGGAGCCGGACTTCGCCTTTAACTTTAATTGGAGGGAGACTCCGCTCGGACTCCTACGGGAGCCAGGCTTCGTCCTCGGCTCCAACGGCTGCAGACAGACTTCGTCCGGACTCCTACGGGAGCCCGACTCCGCCAACAACTTCAACCGCAAGTAGACTCCGCCCGAACTACTATGGGAGCCGGGCTCCGTCCTCAACACCAGCTGCCGGTAAGCCTTGTCCGGACTCCTACGGGAGTCGGACTTCGCCTTTAACTTTAATTGCAGGGAGACTCCACCCGGACTCCTACGGGAGCCGGGTTCCATCCTCAACACCAGCTGCCGGTAAGCCTTGTCCGGACTCCTACGGGAGCCGGACTTCGCCTTTAACTTTAATTGCAGGAAGACTCCGCCCGGACTCCTACGGGAGCCGGACTTCATCCTCGGCTCCAACAGCTGCAGACAGACTTCGTCCGGACTCCTACGAGAGCCAGGCTCCGCCAACAATTTCAACCGCAAGTAGACTCCGCCCGAGCTCCTACAGGAGCCGGGCTCCGTCCTCAACATCAGCTGCCGGTAAGCCTTGTCCGGTCTCCTACGGGAGTCGAACTTCGCCTTTAACTTCAATTGCAGAAAGACTCCGCCCGGACTCCTACGGGAGCCAGGCTTCGTCCTCGGCTCCAACGGCTGCAGACAGACTTCGTCCGGACTCCTACGGGAGCCGGACTCCGCCAACAATTTCAACCGCAAGTAGACTCCGCCCGGACTCCTATGGGAGCCGAGCTCCGTCCTCAACACCAGCTGCCGGTAAGCCTTGTCCGGACTCCTACGGGAGTCGGACTTCGCCTTTAACTTTAATTGCAGGGAGACTCCGCCCGGACTCCTACGGGAGCCAGGCTTCGTCCTCGGCTCCAACGACTGCAGACAGACTTCGTCCGGACTCCTACGGGAGCCGGACTCCGCCAACAATTTCAACCGCAAGTAGACTCCGCCCGGACTCCTACGAGAGCCGGGCTCCGTCCTCAACACCAGCTGCCGGTAAGCCTTGTCCGGACTCCTACGGGAGCCGGACTTCGCTTTTAACTTTAATTGCAGGGAGACTCCGCCCGGACTCCTACGGGAGTCGGGCTCCGTCCTCAACACCAGCTGCCGGTAAGCCTTGTTCGGACTCCTACGGGAGCCGAACTTCACCTTTAACTTTAATTGCAGGAAGACTCCGCCCGGACTCCTACGGGAGCTGGACTTCATCCTCGGCTCCAACGGCTGCAGACAGACTTCGTCCGGACTCCTACGGGAGCCGGGCTCCGCCAACAATTTTAACCGCAAGTAGACTCCGCCCGGACTCCTACAGGAGCCGGGCTCCGTCCTCAACATCAGCTGTCGGTAAGCCTTGTCCGGTCTCCTATGGGAGCCGGACTTCGTCTTTAACTTCAATTGCAGGAAGACTCCGCCCGGACTCCTACGGGAGCCAGGCTTCATCCTCGGCTCCAACGGCTGCAAACAGACTTCGTCCGGACTCCTACGGGAGTCGGACTCCGCCAACAATTTCAACCGCAAGTAGACTCCGTCCGGACTCCTACGGGAGCCAGGCTCCGTCCTCAACACCAGCTGCCGGTAAGCCTTGTCCGGACTCCTACGGGAGCCGGACTTCGCCTTTAACATTAATTACAGGGAGACTCCGCCCGGACTCCTACGGGAGCCAGGCTTCGTCCTCGGCTCCAACAGCTGCAGACAGACTTCGTCCGGACTCCTACAGGAGCCGAACTCCGCCAACAATTTCAACAGCAAGTAGACTCCGCCCAGACTCCTACGGGAGCCGGGCTCCATCCTCAACACCAGCTGCCGGTAAGCCTTGTCCGGACTCCTACGAGAGCCGAACTTCGCCTTTAACTTTAATTGCAGGGAGACTCCGCCTAGACTCCTACGGGAGCCAGGCTTCATCCTCGGCTCCAACGGCTGCAGACAGACTTCGTCCGGACTCCTACGGGAGCCGGACTCCGCCAACAATTTCAATCGCAAGTAGACTCCGCCCGGACTCCTACGGGAGCCGGGCTCCATCCTCAACACCAGCTGCGGTAAGCCTTGTTCGAACTCCTACGGGAGCCGGACTTCGCCTTTAACTTTAATTGTAGGGAGACTCCGCCCGGACTCCTACGGGAGCTGGACCTCGCTACCGACTCCAACCGAACTTCGACCGACAAGTCTGGACCCCCCAGGCAGGCCACAGTAACGGACAACACTGCTCCACTTCCTGCGGTGGACTCTACGCAGCTCCATCACTCCCTGATAGACCGCAGTAACGGTCACAGCACTACTCCACTCCCTACGATGGGTCTCACGCAGCTCCACTACTCCCTGGCAGACCACAATAACTGCCACGATCCTGCTCCACTTCCTGCGACGGATACCGCGCGATTCTCCCATCTGCTGGCGAATCGCGACAACAGACGCCGCCCCACTCCCCGCAGCAGACTCCACGTGGCACACCCCGGTGATAGCCACGGGTCCACTCCACTACTCTCCGTAGCAAACTCCGCCTGACCTAGGGCAGCCCACTGCCAGACGGTTACAGACGTCGCTATCAGGCTACTTCCCCCTCCGCCTATAAAAGGGGGGGCTCCAGATACGTTATTCTATAAGCTCTCGTCTTTTTATCTAAAAACTCTGCTAAATTCTCCGTTCGAGCACTCCATTCCTGTTGAGGCAGAGAACTGACTTGAGCGTCGGAGGGTCTTGCCGGAGCAACCCCACCTCCGGTTTAGACTTCCTTTGCAGGTCCCGACGGCGACCGCGACTTCCCCGACTCCAGCTTCTTTGGCGCAAGCGGATTTTTGCACCAACAGGATTGGCGCTAGAAGAAGGGGCGTGTGCCTTCGTAGTACCCTTGTTCTTAAAGAAGCGCTCAGCGGATCCACCTCCGGTCATCTTATCCGGCACCCACTCCTCCTTTCCTCATCTGATGTCTTCTCACGAGGCCTTCGCACAACTACCTCCGGCTATGGTTGCCGACAAGGAGTGGCCGGACGATCGGCCTCTATCGGATTCCGTCAACACCATTTCTGGGGGATCCCAGTGGGAGGCAACCAACATACCATCTGTATCCCCCAAGCGGCAAAAAATTGAAGAATCCATAGCCTTTACCGAAGAAGACACCCAGGGAGTCCAATTCCCTCATAACGACGCGGTCGT
Source organism: Elaeis guineensis (assembly GCF_000442705.2). NCBI lineage: Eukaryota > Viridiplantae > Streptophyta > Magnoliopsida > Arecales > Arecaceae > Elaeis > Elaeis guineensis. The sequence goes on along the minus strand of NC_025997.2, from coordinate 110,884,538 downwards.
AGTTTCCTTGAATATAGCAAATTACGACGTCCGTCGCATTCTTATCGACAATGGAAGTTCGACCGACATCTTGTTCTACGACGTCTTTTCAAGAATGTCTGCTCTTGACGGTCATCTGAGGCCGATTTGCTCCCCCTGGTGGGGTTTACCGGTGACGCCGTTCCGACGGAAGGAATGATAGCTTTGATTGTGACCGTGGGTCAATACCCAAAGCAATCCAGGGCTCTAGTGAATTTCTTGGTGGTGAAGGCGCCATCCGCCTACAATGCAATCCTTGGCCAACCCGACCTCAATGCCCTCCGAGCTGTCGTTTCGACCTACCATTTGAAGTTGAAGTTCCCCACCAACCAGGAGATCGGAGAGGTCCGGAGAGACCAGGCCCTGGCCAGACATTGCTACAACATCGCTTTGCAAAGAAGCGATCAGGCTGACCCCTGTCCCGTCGATGGACTAAATGCTCGCGATGATCTCACCAAAGAAAGGGGCGGCCCAATCGAAGATCTGGTACCAATCCCTTTGAATGATGGGAACGCGGAGCATGTGGCGCTAATCGGCTCCAACCTAGGGGAGGAGGTGCGGACGCGTCTTATTGACTTTCTACGGAGGAATGCGGACGTTTTTGCTTGGGTTCCAGCAGACATGCCGGGGATTGACACAGAAGTCATGGAGCATCATCTGACCGTCGATCCAAAGCATCGACCGATGAAAGAAAAAATCCGAAGTCATGCCCCGGAGAGGCAGAAGGCGATAGCCGAGGAAGTGGATAAGCTCCTCAAGGCCGGATTCATTAAGGAAGTCAATTATCCTGATTGGATTTCCAATGTTGTTCTGGTCAAAAAAGCAAACGACAAGTGGAGGATGTGCATAGACTTCAAAAAGCTGAATAAGGCTTGTCCAAAGGACAGCTACCTCCTTCCCAGAATCGACCAACTGGTGGACGCGACCTCAGGCCATGAACACCATTCTATTCACAAATGGCTCTAAAAGCTCCTCACCTTTATGGATGCGTTCTCCGGCTATAATCAAATTAGAATGGCGTCTGAAGATGAAGAAAAGACAGCTTTCATCACTAATCGCGGCCTTTACTGTTACAGGGTCATACCTTTCGGCCTCAAGAATGCGGGCGCAACCTACCAACGGTTGGTAAACAAAATCTTCAAAGAACAGATCGACCGAAATATGGAGGTCTACGTGGACAATATGCTCGTAAAAAGCAAGTCTTCCAGAAATTATGTCACCGACCTCGAGGAGACCTTTGACGCTCTCCGAAAGTATAAAATGAAGCTAAACCCAACTAAATGCGCTTTCGGAGTAACTTCAGGGAAGTTCCTGGGCTTTATGGTATCGGGGCGCGGGATTGAGGCCAATCCAGAGAAAATTCGCTCCATCCAGGAGATGACCGTCCCAAAGTCGATCAAAGAGGTTCAGCGCCTCACAGGGAGGATAGCGGCTCTTAATCGCTTCGTCGTAAGGTCGGCCGAACGGTGCTTGCCCTTCATTCAAACCCTCAGGCAGTCGAAGAACTTCTGTTGGACCTCTGAGTGCCAACAGGCATTCGAAGAGTTAAGAAGCTACCTTAGCTCGCCCCCGCTGTTGGCAAAGCCTGAACCCAGGGAGGAACTATTTTTATACCTGGCAGTCTCTCCCATGGCCCTCGCGGCCGTCCTCATCAAAGAAGAAGCGAAAGTCCAGCGACCAGTCTACTACATTAGCCGCGCGCTGAGGGACGCCGAAACCAGGTACACCAAATTAGAAAAACTGACCTACGCCTTATTGATTGCAGCTCGGAGGCTCCGACCCTACTTTCAAGGGCACACCGTAACGCTACTCACCGATCAACCGATCAAGGCGGTTTTGCACCGGGCTGACACCTCCGAAAGAATGGCAAAATGGGCGATCGAGCTCACAAAATTCGACATCAACTACAGACCTAGACCAGCAGTAAAGGCCCAAATACTGGCAGATTTTATAGTCGAGTGCAGCATCCCAGAGGAGAACCTCGCCCTAACTTGAGCAAAGTCGAAGGTCCGATTCCATTTAGACCGGATGGGGGGAGAGGCCCTACAACGTCCATATGAGCCCCCACAGCCCTGTTAGGGACAGGAGGAGAACCTCGTCCTAACTTGAGCAAAGTCGAAGGTCCGGTTCCATTTAGACCGGATGGGGGGAGAGGCCCTACAACGCCCATATGAGCCCCCACAGCCCTGTTAGGGACAGGAGGAGAACCTCGCCCTAAGTTGAGCAAAGTCGAAGGCCCGGTTTCATTTAGACCGGATGGGGGGAGAGGCCCTACAACACCCATATGAGCCCCCACAGCCCTGTTAGGGACAGGAGGAGAACCTCGCCCTAACTCGAGCAAAGTCGAAGGCCCGGTTCCGTTTAGACCAGATGGGGGGAGAGGCCTTACAACGCCCATATGAGCCCCCACAGCCCTGTTAGGGACAGGAGGAGAACCTCGCCCTAACTTGAGCAAAGTCGAAGGTCCGGTTCCATTTAGACCGGATGGAGAGAGAAGCAAAGTCGAAGGCTCGGTTCCATTTAGACCAGATGGGGAGAGTGTTGGGTACAAAATACCCACGGCCGAAGTTCTCAACAGGATTAGCCCTTGCGGACTCCGCCCGAACTCCCACGGGAGATGGGCTCCGCCTACGACTCCGACCCCAAGGGGGACTTCGCCCGGACTCCTACGGGAGCCGGGCTTTGTCGCCAACGTCAACCGTCGGTAAGATTCGTCCGGACTCCTACGGGAGCCGGACTTCGCCTTTAACTTTGATTGCAGAAAGACTCCGCCCGGACTCCTACAGGAGCCGGGCTTCATCCTCGACTCCAACGGCTGCAGACAGACTCCGCCCGGACTCCTACGGGAGCCGAACTTCGCATCTGATTTTGATTGCAAGGAACTCCACCCGGACTCCTACGGGAGCCGGGCTCCGCCCGTGACTCCAATCACAGGAGGGTTCCGTCCGGACTCCCACGGGAGCCAAACTTCGCCTTGACTTCAGCGAAGAAAAACTCCGAGCGAAAAGGAAAAAGGAAGGCAACGGACTATGACAGCTACGATTGGAAAACGGACAGCGATCGAGGTACAGAAAACTCTGTCACCGCAAGGACTGGGGGCTCCCACAGGGAGTCCCAGCTTTTGAGGAAGTTTTCGACATAAAACAGGACAACCTACTTAGGGTGATAGAAGCTCGAATCCCCGAACTCAAACCCTGGGAGGGACCCCAGGCCCAATTGGCCCCAAGCAAGCCCACAGCCATTGACGGGAAAATGACAACCAGGTATCTTCGAACGGCATAAAAGTCGAAAAGGAGCTCGGCAAATAACAATCCAACACGAATAAAAGAGACCGTCGACGACCTTGGGATGACGTGAGAAAGAAAAGAAGAAAAGAAGGAAGAGAGAAAAAAGAAGAATAAAGAAGTTCGACAGATGACTACCCGATACAAGATGCAGACGAGGTAACAAAATCTCCTTTCCATTTTTCAACTGACAGGATGTACGTTACAAGACCCGGTGGCCCAAAAAAAAAAAAATGTATACATCATTGCAAGTCTCGCGAACACGGTTTGGAAAGGATGCACCGGAGGCCACTTCAAGCTGCAAACTTCTCTTCCCAGCCGCGTCGTCTAGTACGTGTGATGGGCTCATCGGCTTTTGCCCCGCCTTGTTTTGCTCCACCTCCGAAGTCCCAACCTCAGGGGGAAAAGGATGGGATAGATTCCCGGGGACGGTAAGGGCAACGACAGCGGCGACGAAGACCTGTTTCAAGAAGAACCGGAGTCACTCTGGAGGCAACGGTGGCGTCAAAAATATGCGTCATCACCGAATACTCCGTGGTAGCCGCCGTCCAAAATGCTCCGGCAAGGTTGGCATGCGCTACTCCCACCGTCCCCGCAACAGGTTCTACTGCCCCACCGTCGACGTCGACCGCTTCTAGTCCCACGGTCATGACGACATCAAGGATCCCGCCACAACTTGTGACGACAGCTCTGCCCTCTTGACCGATATCATCCCGCCTTGCTACTCCAAAATTCTCGGACAGAATACCTTTACCGACGGCCCCCGTTGTTAAACCCCTGTTGTTGAAGGAATTCTTCCTTGAGCCCCCTTTGAAACGACGGAGATCCTCAGCGGCCACTTGATGACCGGCGAACTCACCGGCCGCTGCTCTCCTCCTCGCCTTCCTCCAGGCCCTATACATCCCTTCGAGGATGGCCTCCGGAGTGGAGGGCATGACGTGGGAACCCCTTAGAGAAGAATCGAGGGGATGAAGACGGTGAGGGCTGGTGCGGAGGAAGTGGCTGAGTAGTTAGGCTCTCAGACGAAAGAAAGATGCTGTCCTTTCGGCAGGATGGAGCCCCAAAGGAAGAGTAGGGGGTTTAAATAGCCGGCAGATCTTAGCACAGTTATGGCGGCGGGTGTCCCTAGGCCAACTGGTGCATGCCACGTGTCCCACTCGTCGTTATCGAGGATTGACCGTTCGCAAATTTCTATAGTGCAACGCTTGGGATTACGTTTCGATGGGAGTTCCGAAAAGACTCTTCAGGTCATCCCGATCCGAAAAGACTCCAGCGCGCGCACATTTAAGGCCAAAATATCTGGGGGCGGCAGTGCGCAAGATTCGAGGGGACGATTTCGGCTGTGCCCATCCCTCTCTGTACTTCCTTCGTTCGAAATTCAAACTCGGAAGTAGGGGGACTGGTGTTGGGTATAAAATATCCACAGCCAAAGTCCTCAACAGGATCAGCTCCAGGAGGTCCGCCCGGACTCCTACGGGAGTCGGGCTTCATCGCCAACACCGACGGCTGCAGACAGACTTCGTCCGGACTCCTACGGGAGCCGGACTCCGCCAACAATTTCAACCGCAAATAGACTCCGCCCGGACTCCTACAGGAGCCGGGCTCCGTCCTCAACATCAGCTGTCGGTAAGCCTTGTCCGGTCTCCTACGGGAGCCAGACTTCGCCTTTAACTTCAATTGCAGGAAGACTCCGCCCGGACTCCCACGGGAGCCGGACTTCGTCCTCGACTCCAACGGCTGTAGACAGACTTCGTCCGGACTCCTACGGGAGCCGGACTACGCCAACAATTTCAACCGCAAGTAGACTCCGCCCGGACTCCTATGGGAGCCGGGCTCCGTCCTCCACACCAGCTGCCGGTAAGCCTTGTCCGGACTCCTACGGGAGCCGGACTTCGCCTTTAACTTTAATTGCAGGGAGACTCCGCCCGGACTCCTACGAGAGCCAGGCTTCGTCCTCGGCTCCAACGGCTGCAGACAGACTTCGTCCGGACTCCTACGGGAGCCGGACTCTGCCAATAATTTCAACCGCAAGTAGACTCCGCCCGGACTCCTATGGGAGCCGGGCTCCGTCCTCAACACCAGCTGCCGGTAAGCCTTATCCGGACTCCTACGGGAGCTGGACTTCGCCTTTAACTTTAATTGCAGGGAGACTCCGCCCGGACTCCTACGGGAGCCGGACTACGTCCTCAACACCAGCTGTCGGTAAGCCTTGTCCGGACTCCTACGGGAGCCAGACTTCGCCATTAACTTTAATTGCAGGGAGACTTCGCCCGGACTCCTACGGGAGCCAGGCTTCGTCCTCGGCTCCAACGGCTGCAGACAGACTTCGTCCGGACTCCTACGGGAGCCAGACTCCGCCAATAATTTCAACCGCAAGTAGACTCTGCCCGGACTCCTACGGGAGCCGGGCTCCGTCCTCAACACCAGCTGCCGGTAAGCCTTGTCCGGACTCCTACGGGAGCCGGACTTCACCTTTAACTTTAATTGCAGGGAGACTCCACCCGGACTCCTACGGGAGCCGGGCTCCATCCTCAACACCAGCTGCCGGTAAGCCTTGTCCGGACTCCTACGGGAGCCGAACTTCGCCTTTAACTTTAATTGCAGGAAAACTCCGCCCGGACTCCTATGGGAGCCGGACTTCGTCCTCGGCTCCAACGGCTGCAGACAGACTTCGTTTGGACTCCTACGGGAGCCGGACTCCGCCAACAATTTCAACCGTAAGTAGACTCCGCCCGGACTCCTACAGGAGTCGGGCTCCGTCCTCAACATCAGCTGCCGGTAAGCCTTGTCCGGTCTCCTACGGGAGCCAGACTTCGCCTTTAACTTCAATTGCAGGAAGACTCCACCCGGACTCCCACGGGAGCCGGACTTCGTCCTCGACTCCAACGGCTGCAGACAGACTTCGTCCGGACTCCTACGGGAGCCGGACTCCACCAACAATTTCAACCGCAAGTAGACTCCGCCCGGACTCCTACGGGAGCCGGGCTCCGTCCTCAACACCAGCTTCCGGTAAGCCCTGTCCGGACTCCTACGGGAGCTGGACTTCGCCTTTAACTTTAATTGCAGGGAGACTCTGCTCGGACTCCTACGGGAGCCAGGCTTCGTCCTCGGCTCCAACGGCTACAGACAGACTTCGTCCGGACTCCTACGGGAGCCAGACTCCGCCAATAATTTCAACCGCAAGTAGACTCCGCCCGGACTCCTATGGGAGCCGGGCTCCGTCCTCAACACCAGCTGCCGGTAAGCCTTGTCCGGACTCCTACGGGAGCCGGACTTCGCCTTTAACTTTAATTGCAGGGAGACTCCGCCCGGACTCCTACGGGAGCCGGGCTCCGTCCTCAACACCAGCTGCCGGTAAGCCTTGTCCGGACTCCTACGGGAGCCAGACTTCGCCTTTAACTTTAATTGCAGGAAGACTCCGCTCGGACTCCTATGGGAGCCGAACTTCGTCCTTGGCTCCAACGGCTGCAGACAGACTTCGTCCGGACTCCTACGGGAGCCGGGCTCCGCCAACAATTTCAACCGCAAGTAGACTCTGCCCGGACTCCTACCGGAGCCGGGCTCCGTCCCCAACATCAGCTGCCGGTAAGCCTTGTCCGGTCTCCTACGGTAGCCGGACTTCACCTTTAACTTCAATTGCAGGAAGACTCTGCCCTGACTCCTACGGGAGCCAGGCTTCATCCTCGGCTCCAACGGCTGCAGACAGACTTCGTCCGGACTCCTACGGGAGCCGGACTCCGCCAACAATTTCAACCGCAAGTAGACTCCGCCCGGACTCCTACGGGAGCTGGGCTCCGTCCTCAACACCAGCTGTCGGTAAGCCTTGTCCGGACACCTACGGGAGTCGGACTTCGCCTTTAACTTTAATTACAGAGGGACTCCGCCCGGACTCCTACGGAAGCCAGGCTTCGTCCTCGGCTCCAACGGCTGCAGACAGACTTCGTCCGGACTCCTACGGGAGCCGGACTCCGCCAACAATTTCAACTGCAAGTAGACTCCGCCCGGACTCCTACGGGAGCCGGGCTCCGTCCTCAACACCAGCTGTCGGTAAGCCTTGTCTGGACTCCTATGGGAGCCGGACTTCGCCTTTAACTTTAATTGCAGGGAGACTCCGCCCGGACTCCTACAGGAGCCGGGCTCCGTCCTCAACACCAGTTGCCGGTAAGCCTTGTCCGGACTCCTACGGGAGCTGGACTTCGCCTTTAACTTGAATTGCAGGAAGACTCCGCCCGGACTCCTACGGGAGCCGGACTTCGTCCTCTGCTCCAACGGCTGCAGACAGACTTCGTCCGGACTCCTACGGGAGCCGGGCTCCGCCAACAATTTCAACCGTAAGTAGACTCCGCCCGGACTCCTACAGGAGCCAGGCTCCGTCCTCAACATCAGCTGTCGGTAAGCCTTGTCCGGTCTCCTACGGGAGCCGAACTTCGCCTTTAACTTCAATTGCAGGAAGACTCTGCCCGGACTCCTACGGGAGCCAGGCTTCATCCTCGGCTCCAACGGCTGCAGACAGACTTCGTCCGGACTCCTACGGGAGCCAGACTCCGCCAACAACTTCAACAGCAAGTAGACTCCTCCCGGACTCCTACGGGAGCCGGGCTCCATCCTCAACACCAGCTGCCGGTAAGCCTTGTCCGGACTCCTACGGGAGTCGGACTTCGCCTTTAACTTTAATTGCAGGGAGACTCCACCCGGACTCCTACGGGAGCCAGGCTTCATCCTCGGCTCTAACGACTACAGACAGACTTCGTCCGGACTCCTACGGGAGCTAGACTCCGCCAACAATTTCAACCGCAAGTAGACTCCGCCCGGACTCCTACGGGAGCCGGGCTCCGTCCTCAACACCAGCTACCGGTAAGCCTTGTCCGGACTCCTACGGGAGCCGGACTTCGCCTTTAACTTTAATTGCAGGGAGACTCCGCCCGGACTCCTACGGGAGCCAGGCTTCGTCCTTGGCTCCAACGGCTGCAGACAGACTTCGTCCGGACTCCTACGGGAGCCGGACTCCACCAACAATTTCAACCGTAAGTAGACTCCGCCCAAACTCCTACGGGAGCCGGGCTCCGTCCTCAACACCAGATGCCGGTAAGCCTTGTCCGGACTCCTACGGGAGCCGGACTTCGCTTTTAACTTTAATTGCAGGGAGACTCCACCCGGACTCCTACGGGAGCCGGACCTCGCTACCGACTCCAATCGAACTTCGACCGACAAGTCTGGACCCCCCAGGCAGGCCACAGTAACGGACAACACTGCTCCACTTCCTACGGCGGACTCTACGCAGTTTCATCACTCCCTGACAGGCCGCAGTAACAGTCATAGCACTACTCCACTCCCTACGACGGGTCTCGCGCAGCTCCACTACTCCCTGGCAGACCACAATAACGGCCACGATCCTGCTCCACTTTCTGCGATGGATACCGCACGATTCTCCCATCTGCTGGTGAATCGCGACAACAGATGCTGCCCCACTCCCCGCAGCAGACTCCACGTGGCACACCCCGGTGATAGCCACGGGTCCACTCCACTACTCTCCGCAGCAAACTCCGCCTGACCCAGGGCAGCCCACTGCCAGACGGTTACAGACGTCGCTATCAGGCTACTGCCCCCTCCGCCTATAAAAGGGGGGGCTCCAGATACGTTATTCTATAAGCTCTCGTCTTTTTATCTAAAAACTCTGCTAAATTCTCCGTTCGAGCACTCCATTCCTGTTGAGGCAGAGAACTGACTTGAGCGTCAGAGGGTCTTGCCGGAGCAACCCCACCTCCGGTTTAGACTTCCTTTGCAGGTCCCGACGGCGACCGCGACTTCCCCGACTCCAGCTTCTCCGGCGCAAGCGGATTTTTGCACCAACAGAACCTAAAACCATAGATGAAGCTGAAAAAGATTATAATTGGATAAATGCAATGCAAGAAGAACTTAATCAATTCGAAAGAAATAATATATGGACTTTAGTATCAAGACCTAAAAATTATCCAATAATTGGCACAAAATGGGTATATAGAAATAAACTAGATAAATATGAAAATATAATTAGGAATAAATCAAGATTGGTTGCAAAGGGTTATAATCAAAAAGAGGGAATTGATTTTGACGAGATCTTTGTACCTGTTGCTAGATTAGAAGCAATTAGACTTTTACTTGCATATGCTTGCTTTATGAATTTTAAGTTATTCCAAATGAATGTCAAAAGTACTTTTCTAAATGGATATATTGCTGAAGAAGTTTATGTAAAACAACCTTTTAGTTTTGAAAATCATGCTTTTCCTAATCATGTTTTTAAATTAAACAAAGCATTATATAGTTTGAAACAAGCACCTAGGGCTTGGTATGAAAGGCTAAGTAAATTTTTGCTTAATAATAATTTTTCAAGAGAAAATGTAGACACAAGCCTTTTCATTAAAAGAAATCAAGATGATATCTTAGTTATACAAATATATGTTGATGATATTATTTTTGGGTCTACTAATGAAACTCTTTATCAAGATTTTGCTAGGCTCATGCAGGGAGAGTTTGAGATGAGCATGATGGGAGAACTTACATTCTTCTTCAGACTCCAAATCAAACAAACAAAGGAAGGAATCTCCATCACTCAAAGCAAATATATAAGAGAACTACTCAAAAGATTTGGAATGGAGGGTTCTAAAGCACTTGGTACACCCATGAGCCCATCATGTAAACTTGACAAGGATGAAGGAGGTAAAAATATAGACTTAAAATTTTATAGAAGCATGATTGATTCTCTATTGTATTTAACTGCTAGTAGACCAGATATTATGTTTAGTGTATATCTTTGTACTCACTTTCAATCAAATCCAAAAGAATTATACTTGAATACAGTTAAAAGAATCTTTAGATATTTCAATGGTATACAAACTCTAGGACTATGGTATTCTAAGGACACATCAATTGACTTAATAAGATATTCAGATGTCAATTTTACTAGATGTAGATTAGATAGAAAAAGTACTAGTGGAACTTACCAATTTCTTGAAGTTAACTTAATCTCTTGATTTAGCAAGAAGCAAAATTTGATCGCACTGTCTATGACTGAGGCTGAATACATTACAGCCGAAAGTTGTTGTGCTCAAATCTTATGGATTAAGCAACAACTTGAGGACTTTGGCATCAAACTCAATAAAACTCACACAAAATGTGATAATACTAGTGCTATCAATCTAACTAAAAATCCAATTCAGCACTCTAGATCAAAACATATTGAAATTAAACATCATTTCATAAGAGAACATGTTCAAAACAATAATATAATTCTTGACTATGTATGTACTGAGAAATAATTGGCTGATATTTTTATCGAAGTTTTAAGTGAAGATAGATTTTGTGAATTTAGAAGAGAACTAGGAATTCTTGATCCATCAGCTTAAGTATCTCTCTAATTCCAAGTTCTTAATGCCAAAAATTCATTGAACCAAATTTGTTGAGCTCAATTCTCATCTCTTCTTTTCTCTTAAAAGCTTAAAACTGTACTTCACATGATAAATCTGTAGGTAGACACTTTTTTCTCAAAGTTTCAGATGTTTTTAAATTTTTTCATCATTCTTATGAATTTTTCTGTGCCATGAGTCGACCCCCAAGGTCGACCCTAGGGTAAACTTGTAATTCTGTCAAAACCCTTTGGGTGCTCTCTTTTTATTGGGAAATTTTTTTTGAGCCGACTCAGTCCTTCTTTTTCTTCCTCCCATCGAACCAAAAGCTCTCCCTCTCTTCTCCCTCAAATCGAAGATTTCTCTCAAATCTCTCTCTCCACCGATTTTCACCCTTCAAATCACCTGTTTAGGAACCAACTTTCTCTCCTCTTTCTTTCTCATTTGGATGATTCGAGCTTGCCCTAGATTCTATCCCTCTTCTCCAAATCGATGATTTATCTCTCCAAAATTTTTGCTTTTTCTTCTAAAATCCTTTTCTCTCTACCTCTCATTTAGTCTCCTAAGCTCCTTGCAAGTCTCTTTTGTCCAAATGGCTCCCAAAATGAAGCTACCACAGAGAAAAAAATCTGTTCGCGGGTTGGAAGAGAGTGTGCGCAGAAAAAGAATAGCAGCCGAGCCCTCTCCTACTCCAATCCTAGCTCCAGGTCCTGCTTCAACTTCTACACAGTCCCCAATCAGTCCAAGCAAGGTACCTCTCTCTGATCGAAAAGTGAAACCCAGAAAGTATATAGATTTTAAATTTTTTAAAAAAGAAGGGTTTTCTATTGGATCAAAGATTAAAAATCAAGGATGGGAGTTTTACTGTTTATTAAAGAAAAATACTTATGTTGATTTGGTCAGAGAATTTTACTTAAATTTAAGTTATTGCAATGGAACAGTAAAGTCTACAGTGAAAGGTGTTGATATTATTCTTGATCCAGTGCATTTGGGATAAATCTTGTACTTGCCTTATGAAGGCTATACTAATATGGAGCTCCCAATCAAAAAAGAAGAAATTAATGTTATCTTAAGGGAAACTTTTACTAGAAGTTTGAATAAATTAGAAGCAAAAATTCTTTCTGTTGAGATGAGGCTGTTACATCACATGATAACCAAACTATTTGTCTCTAGGAGTGGCGACATGACCTCTTATCTGGTAGGAATATTTGCATCATGTACCATGTGATCACCCTGACCCCCTTGAACCTTCCTGCTTTGATGTTTGAGGCCATGAGAGAGACCCTGAACAGGTCTAAGGCTCATTTGCCTTATAGTATGGCACTCACCCTGGTCTTTAGGAGGTTCTGAGTCAGTTTTGAGGGGGAGGCAGTTACTAGGTTGTCTCATTCTGACACCATCAACCATCACACACTGCACCGCATAGATTTTTCAAAGACTGATAGCGGTTGGTCAAAGGATGTCAAGGAAAGAGCAGAGGAGCCAACTGAGGAGAGAGCGGAGGAGGAGAGACTGTCTTCACCTTCTCGTAATCACAGAGCATCTCCAGATATTTAGTTCTTGTCTGATCACAAAGCTGGTCCCTCAGAGTTAGTGAGGAGGCATGCTTCAGTTTCACAGTTAGGGAGCAGGATACATCCTTCAGAGTTTAGACTTATAGATGATCAGATTGAGCTGATGTCCCAGCATGTTGCCTCCATTTTATCTCAGCAGTTTGCCACCTCAGTCTTTGCTCAGAGGTCGACATCTCAAGATGACTCAGACCAGACTTTGATCCCTCATATCTCTACTATTTTTCATATGCTCACAGCTCAGTCCGTACGATTTGAGAAGCTTGAGGGATGTGTTCTGAGACTGACGGACAGAGTTTTAGACTTGCAGGGATAAATTTTAGCCTTAGCCCATCTCCAGCTGCAAGAGAACATCACGAAGGTCTCAGACCTATCTGCAAAGGTGGTTAGACTTCAAGGAGTTTTAGAGAGTGGATTTGACTTTTTGAGGAGAGAGATCAGAGGCTCCAGTGAGACTACCTCTACTTAGTTTAGTACCCTGATGTAGTCTGTGTCGAGAGCTTTGGATCTTTTGGATACCATTAGATTTTTTCTTCTAGCACAGTCCGTAGCTTTCCAGGCTCCAGAATTCTCTCGCCCCTCTACTCGTGCCGGTACTTCTACCAATGGCCGAGGCAAACATGATCGAGGTCGTGCCCGTGGATTTGATCTTACATCTCCTCATCATATCTCTGACTCTTCAGATTCTGATCCCTCTAGCCATGATATCTATTAGATCTAGAATAGTTAATCTTTTTTTATTTTTGTCTAGGATCTATCTTATGGCCTTTGTATTTTGTTGGCTGATTGACTCTTGGATAGTTATTATCCATGATTTTTGTATGATCTATGTATTTTGACTTAAATGTATTCAGTCACATTTTGATATATACATTTTTTATGCTTTGAATTTCAATGAATATCTTTGGATTAATGTTTATGAATGGGATCAATTAAAATATTTTAATTATAAGATATGAAAAATAACTCATATATGTGTGATAAAATATCATGAATAGCAATATCTTCTAAATGAGCAAATTGATATGTCTTTTATAATTGCTATAGTGAGGGAGAGTAGAGAAATAAATAATGAAAGAGGGAGAGTAAAGAAATAAAATATGATATCAAAAAGAGGGAGTAGAGAAAATATGTCCTTTATGTTATTCTTTTTTTTTCTCTCTTCAAAATCCCTTAAGATCTTAATTGATGCTGTCAAAAAGGGAGAGTAGAGAATCAAAAATCGAGATCGAGCAATAAGCAATAGAGAAATAGAATCGAGAGCAATAAGCAAAATTGTCAAAGCAAATGAGCAAAATTATCAAAGCAAATGTATCAAAGAACCAAAATTATCAGTAATTTTCAAAGCAAATGATCTAATAAGTAAATTTTAAATTGATCTTCAAACTACTCATGATGCATTTCATTCAAATAACTGGCTATGATGTTTAAGTGATGCATCTTCATAAATTTGAAATTCATGTTCAATGCCTTATATATGTTATACTCTGCTTTTGCTCAAGTGTTTTGTCGTCATCAAAAAGGGAAAGATTGTTGCTCCTTGAATTAATTTTGATGATTACAAAGCATTTGAGGGGGTTACTAATGACTTTGGCTTGGAAAAAGATTTATTATTTTTCAGAGGCAAAATTATAATTTCATCAAGTTCTAACTCGAAAGCCTCAAGAGCAAGAATAGAAGATTTGTGATCTTTTGGAGGCAATCTCAATATTTTTGGATGTGAATTTTGAAAAAAAAAATATTTATAAAATTGAGTCGACCCCATGAGTCGACTCATATCAAATGGGGCTGAACGGTATACTATTTTTTGACTGGCACACCCAATTGAGTCGACCCCATGAGTCGACCTCTGTGCATGAGTCGACTCTATGAGTCAACCTCTATTGCTGTGCATGTCAAAATTACAGAACAATCATTTTTTATTTTGTGCCACAGTAGTCGACCCCATGAGTCGACTCATGTGTATGAGTCGACCCTTTGAGTCGACCCTTGCGATGGAAAAACTCCGTAACGACTAGTTTTTCAGTTCGTTTTGGTGTATTTAATGCTCATTTAATGATCTCTAACAGCTCTAAAACTATCCAGATCACTCTCCATCATTTTTTGAAGTTATAAAAGGAACTTAAAAGAGGAAATAAAGAAGATTTTTCAAGCATTCATTTCAGCCCTAAGCAAAGAGCCTTCTTGAAGTTAAAGAAGCTTTCATTTTCAAGTTCACCAACCCCTCAAGAGCTCATTCAAGTCTTCAACAATCTTGAGAAGAATCAGAAAAGTTTCTTCATTGTTGTGTAAAGTGTATTTAAAGCTTTATTTGCTCATTAAAGGAGCTACATTTGTATTTTCGTATGATTAACTGTTATACTCTATTTTTGAGTTGATCTTTTATTTTGGAAGAGTTTCAAAACGTGAAAATGTTGATCTGAACCTTGAATCGGATTGTATTGGGTTGGCTTATACCCGAAAAATAAGTGTTCTAGCTTGGGATAGCTAGAGTCAGAGGTACTGACATTGTATTCTTGTTGAATACGGTTTAGTAGATTTGAATTCTCAAGTAGGAGCTTGGGGAGTGGATGTAGGTGCAAGGTTGGCACCGAACCACTATAAATCTTGGTTGTTTGTGGTGTGCTTACTTGTTCTCTATCTCATTTTCTTTTCCTTCTTGCACTCTTGCATCTAATATCTTCACTTTGCTTAAATCACTCACTTCAACTAACTTGCCTTTTATTACTTAATCCTTGTGGTTCTAGATTAATTTTAAATTTTTAAAAATCCAATTCACCCCCCTCCCCTCTTGGGTTGCATAGCTGGGCAACAACTCCCAAATTGGATCATGTAGTTGCAGCCATCGAGGAATCTAAGGATTTGTCTATTTTTTCATTTGATGAACTAATGGGTTCCTTGCAAGCTCATAAAGCTAAGCTAAATAGATCACTTGAAAAGAGTAAGGAGAAGGTATTTTAGATGAAGGGGAAGCATCTTCACAAAAGAATGATTCAAAAAAGGCAGCAACTAGAGAAAATGGCAAAGCTGGATATCGAGGTAGAGGTCATGGCAGAGGTAGAGATAGAGGAAGATCCTATTGGCAAACTGAGCAATGGCAATTTGTTGATGATCAAAGAAGTTATAAAAATGGTATTCAATGCCACTACTGCAAGAAGTTTGGGCATGTAAAGGCAGATTGCTGGAAACGGAAAAAAACAAGCAAGCTATGCTAAAGAAGATGAAGAAGAAAGTTGTTCATGGCCCATATGCATGTGAATGATGTACCAAGTGAAATCTGATTTTTGGATAGTGGCTGCTCAAATCGTATGTCTGGCATGAGATCAATGTTCAAAGAACTTGATGAGACTCGTAAGTTGAGGGTGAGACTTGGAGATGATAAGCTACTTCAGGCTGAAGGTAAAGAAATAGTTGCTATCAGGACTAGCCATGGTAAGATTAAGCTTCTTCATGATGTGTTCTTTGTCCCTAGTTTGTCACATAACTTGTTGAGTGTTGGGCAATTAATGGCTAGTGGTTATTCAGTGTTATTTGATGATGCTTCTTGCACTATTAGAGATAAAAAGTGAGGCCAGACTATAGTCAATATTAAAATGATAGAAAATAAAATATTTCCCCTTGAAATTTCGAGTGTAGAAAATCATGCACTTGTTGCTAGTAATAAAAAAAAAGAATCTTTGCTGTGGCATTTATGGTATGGGCATTTAAATGTCAAGGGGTTAAATTTATTGAGTCAAAAAGAAATGGTTTATGGGTTGCCTAGAATTGAATCAATAGAATTATGTGAAGGGTGTATTTATGGGAAACAAAGTAGATAGACATTTCCTATAGGAAAGTCTTGGAGGGCATCAACTTATCATGAACTTGTACATGCTGACTATGTGGGCCTATGAACACAAAATCATTTGGGGCGAGTCGATATTTTCTGTTGTTTACTAATGATTAATTGCAGCTACATGAGTTGGGCGTACTTTTTGGAGTACAAGTCAGAAACCTTTGAAAGCTTTCAAAAATTTAAGGCGCTTGTTGGGAAGCAAAGTGGTGGATGTATAAAGACTCTTCACATAGACAGGGGTGGTGAGTTTTTATCTAATGAGTTTAATGTTTTCTATGAAGACAATGATATATGCAAGGAATTGACATCATCATATACACTGGAGCAAAACAGTATAGCTGAATGAAAGAATCGCACTATTGTTGAAATAGCTAGAAGTTTGTTGCAAGCAAAGGGGTTGCCAAATGATTTCTGGGCTGAAGCTGTGGCTACAGCAGTTTATCTATTTAATATTTCACCCACAAAAGCTGTTTACAATCTGACTCCATATGAAGCTTGGACAGGTATGAAGCCTTGGGTAAGTCACTTGAAAATTTTCGATTGTATTGCCTATGCTTTGGTTAACTTACACAATCATTATAAACTAGATAGCAAATCTAAAAAATGTATTTTCATTGGTTACTCGCTGCAATCCAAAACTTATAGGCTATATAACCCTACTAGTGGCAAGGTGATCATTAGCAGGAATGTTGTTTTTGATGAATATGCTAACTGAAATTAGGGCAAAATTGAAGGAACATCAGCAGCTGGAATTCCAATAGAAGGTGCAGGTTCTCCAAATACAGCAGTAGATGCAACTCTCACAAGCTTTACTCCATCAACTCCAAATAGTAGCAACTCTTCTTCTTCACCTTCAAGTGGGAGCAACTCACCATCTTCTGGAGAATCATTAAATGAAACTCCACAAATGGAGAGTCAGATGTTTGAGTGAGATTTATAACTCCACATATGCTCTAATTGTAGTTGACCCAACTAGCTTTGAAGAAGCGGCAGGAAAACAATGGTGCAATGCAATGAATGAAGAGCTTATGGCAATTCAAAAGAATGAAACATGGGAGCTAGTAGACTTACCTAAAGGTAAACATGCTATTGGACTCAAATGGGCATTCAAGACCAAGTATCATACAGATGGAAGCATTAAAAGATGCAAGGCTAGGCTTGTGGTAAAGAGATATTCACAATAGGAAAGTATAGACTTCGAAGATAGTTTTTCTCTGATTGCTTGATTTGAAACTGTAAAAACCTTCTTAGCCTTAGCTACTCTGTTTCATTGGTCTGTTTATCAATTTGATGTCAAGTTGGCCTTCTTAAATGATAAATTAGAAGAAGAAGTTTATGTCACTCAACCTAAAGGTTTCATAGTTAATGGCAAGAAAAAAAAGGTGTACAAATTGAAGAAAGCCCTTTATGGGTTGAAGAAAGCTCCTTGGGCATGGTATAGTAAAATTGACTCCAAATTTTTTCAAAATGGATTTGAAAGAAGTAAAAATGAGCCCATTCTTTATTTGAAGAAGAAAGGTATGAATGAACTTCTTGTTGTATGCTTTTATGTTGATGACATGATATATATGGGGTCAACTCACTCTCTTGTAGTTGATCGAATTTAAAGAATGTATGATGAGGAGATTTGAAATGTCAAACTTAGGTTTATTGCATTTTTTCCTTGGGTTGGAAGTGCATCAAAGTATAGATAGGATCTTTATCTTTCAAAGAAAATATGCAATGGACCTTCTCAAAAGGTTCAATATGGTAAATTGTAAAATTGTAGCCACACCTATGAATGTGAATGAAAAGTTGCAGGTTGAAGATGGCACCAAACAAAGAAATGCAAGCTATTTTAGAAGTCTAGTTGGGGGACTGATTTATCTAACTCACACTAGATCTGACTTTGCATTTTCTGTTGGTATGGTTTCTAGGTTCATGCACAATCCTACAAGACACCATCTTGGAGCAGCAAAGAGGATCTTGCATTACATTGCTGGAATGGTGGATTATGAGATTTGGTATTCTCAGAAATCAGAATGTAAGTTGTTCATCTTCTCTGATAGTGAGTGGGGAGGTTCTTTAGATGACAGAAAAACCACTTCAGGAAGCATGTTTTATCTTGGATCAAGAGCTATCTCTTGGAATTCGAAGAAGCAAGCAACTACAGCTTTGTCATTAATAGAGGCAGAATATGTTGCTCTCACATCATCAGCTTGTCAAGCAATATGGTTGAGGAGGTTACTTGCAGATTTTGATCAACAGCAGAGGAATGCAACTGAAATTTATTGTGACAATAAGGCTGCAATAGCAATGGCAAAAAATCCAGCATATCATGAAAGAACAAAGCACATAGACATACATCATCAGTTCATCCGGGACTTAGTTGCAAGTGGTGAGATCATTCTGAAATTCTGCAGTACAAATAATTAGGTGGCAGACATCTTAACCAAGTCACTCCCAAATGAGAAGCATGTCTACTTCATATCGCAGCTTGGTGTTTGCAATTTTAAATTAAGGGGAGCATTGAGAAGTGATCCAAAATCTACAGCTCAATTAGAACAAAGTTTATCGTTAATTTGACTTAGTCCTTATCAGTTTTTCTATGTTTAGCTTGATTATGTCCATGATATCTGATTCTATTAGTTTATTTCTGTAGGAGCAGATATTTCTCAGTTATTGTTATTGTTTTTTTTTTTTTTAAACATTCAAGTTAGTTTGTAAGCCTATAAATAGGCATCTTTAATTCAGATGTGTGTAGAAAATAAGAGTAGTTCATTATTTAGCAAATTTTTTTATTTTTCTATTTTTTAATTCTATTTCTCCTATTTTCATTATCTGTTCACTTAGTTTCATCGATTTTTTCTCAGCAAAGGGTCACTGATGAGGAATGGATGAAGGTGGAAGGAGTGGCCATGAAGAGAGAGGGTGAGGTCGCAGAGGTTGGCATAGAGGGGAGGGCAGCGTCAAGACTTCATAAATGGGATTGGAGGAAGAGTGGGGAAGGGGGTGAGGAGGAAGGAGAGTAGGGGGAAGGAGGGGCCATTGGTGAGAAAGGGGTAGAGATGGAGGGAGCTATCGTAGAGGAAAGAGAGCTCATGGATGAGCTTGGAGGAGGGGGACAAGAAGAAGAAAAATGAGTTAGGTGGAAAGGGAGGGGAATAGAGAGGTTGCTAACAAGAAGAGGCAGAGGTGGAGAGAGTCACCAGTGAGGGGGAAGGCTTATAGATGGGCTTAGAGAAAGAGGATAAGGAGGAGAAGTTGGTGAAAAGAAAGAAGAGGAATAGGTAGAGGTAGAGGGAGCCATCGTGGAGGGGGTGGGCTCGTGGGCGAGATTGGAGGAAGAAGACAAAAAGGAGAAGGAGATAAGGAGGAAGAAAAGTAATGGGAGGGGAAAGAAGAGGCCACCAACGAGGAAGGGCCAGAGGTGGAAGAAGCCACCATGGATAGGGAGGACTCATGGATGGACTTGGAGGAGGAGAAAGACAAGGAAGAGAAGTGGATGAGGAGGAAGAGGGAGGAAAAAGAAAAGATCGCCAGTAAGGAATAGGCAAAGGGAGAGGGGTAAGGATGGGTCACCACCAGCAAAGAATAGATAGAAGAGGAGGGCTTATGAGGGGCTTGAAGGAGGAAGATGATGAAGAGAAGAGGGTGAGGAGGAAGGGGAGGAGGTGAAATGAGGGAGAAGGAAAGAGTCAGCAGTAGAGAAGGAGTGGGGCAATCAAAGAGGAGGAAGGAGATGGGCATAAGGATAGTTTAGTCATTTTATAAAATAAAATTATCATTTGATTGTCACATAATATTATTTCGTGAACAGAGATAAATGGTATGATCATTTTAGAATATCTTGAAAACTTAAAGGACTAGTTTGACACTTTCTAAAGTTGAGAGTGTATAAATGAAATTGAGCTAAAATTGAAGAAGTGTTCCTCTAATTTATCTTAAAATTTATATTTTTATCTTTTCCAAGACAAGCATCACAAAAAAAATACCTAAACAATTTGGTTTCCTTATTTGAAGTATTTCTCCAACATTAAGTTAGTCATCTTAGCTCCAATCTATCAATGAATTAGACTTGTTCGTTGTCATATTTCATAATTGGTATAATCTTTTGATCTTGCCTAGTTTGCTAGTATTGGGTTCTCTTTGGTTCATATTTTGAATTGAAGAGCTTGGTTTGATCACTAAAACTTATCTCCAAATTCATCATCAAAACATGCTTAAATAAGGTGAATAATAATAGCATAAACATGCTTTCATGTCATGCCATGTCCAATCATCAATTGTCTATTACGACATGGATGGTTGATGTTTGAACTAGATACAAACTCAACAAGCTAGGTTTTCATGGGTTGGAGGTGCATCATTTGCACAAAAGAAGGATTCATCTTCACACAAATTTATCATTGGATCATGCAATAGCTATTTCAAGATTAGTGCAGGCGGATGAATAAATGAGTTTGGAGTGCTCGGAGAAACCTTGATCTTTCTACATAAAGAAGAATGCTCTAAAGAATTATTTATTAGCCAACCCACTAATCCATCTGATGTGGCATGATGTGGCACTAAATGAATGGCTAACACCAATTAATAGAGCCTATTGCGTTCTACCACATCAGACATAACTATCTAGTTAACATAGTGGAATTCTGAACCATTACTCCGATCAACCGTCTCCACCATGAGAAACGTGCTTTACCAGACAACTCTGACCCACGCTAAGGCATTTTTTGAGTCCGTGCTCCCTCTCTCCTCTAGTAATTTTTCTCTCCTCCTTTCCGTTATCCCAAGAGAGAGCATGAAAAACTCCAAAGAATCTTCCTTCCGGTGTTAATCTTTTACACTGTTAAACAATTTGTAACCTCCATTCTCCTCAAACTATCCAACAGTCCAAACCCATTCTCTCATCACAACTAGCAAACCCAGGGTTCGGATTGTATCCTTTACACCAAAGAATGATTAATCTTCTTTCACGATGTCAACCATTGAATTGTATTATGTACAACTTTCAAAATTAGTTAATCTCTCTTTTCCATCCATTAGCATAAATCATGAGATGGATATTATGCTTTGAAAGCTGTACAAAATGTGATCCAACGACTATATCATGGAAGAAGATTAATAATTCTTTTGTCCGAAAGATACAACCCACACTTGTCAAATTCATATTTTTTTTGAAACCCTATCCTCGTATGACCCTTTCACAAGCAAAAATTATATGAATAGACACTATAGAACATCAAATGAGCTAGGAAATTTTTTTTCATGTTCCTCTTCCCCCCATCTTAAAAAGGAAAACAAAAATCAAATTTTATTTTTTATTTGTTCTATTCTATTTCTCTCTCGGTGCTTTTTTTTTTCCCTAACCTATAGGATTGACGGAAAAAAAAAATTCTATCTCCATTTGATTTCTTCTTTCAAAAAAAAAAAATGTCCCGCCTACGTGATATTCCATAGTGCCGCCCCATATGATTTTTGTTTCCTTTTTATCATCTCACACAGCAAGTGCACAGGGTTAGGTGTGGCAGCCGCGCATGCTTCACTTCAATTTCGCACATTTATGGAAAACAATTAGAAATTGTAAAAAACTTGGTAACATATATTTTCGGTTATAAAGAAAGAGGAAGACCACTCAGATTGGGAATCGTCTCTCTTCCTATCATGGCCGTCCATGATTGGTGCAAGGGCCAAGATTTAATGGGACTTATGGAACCCCATGGTTTAGGGTTTAGGGTGTGATGGAGCAAATCCAAGTGCCATAAGGAGTAGGAGTTATCAAGCCTGTGGTCTATATAAGATGGGGGTTGGGGACCGGCCGAGAGCACTAAACATGGTTAGAGGTGAAGTAATTCAGGTGGAGAGTTCACGGCAAAAGTGGTACGGTTCAGAATAATTAGTGTACTCATCATAGTTCGTGGGAATTTAATTCTTGACGTTATGATTGATTGATTTAATAATTTGGATCCAATCATGTTTCATTAAACTTTTGATCTTTGATTTAATTGTACTCACAAATTGTGGTTAATTGTACATGTATTTGTTCTATTTATCTGAGTTACCTAAGATCTTAAAGTGCTTTAATACTACAATTTATTGTTATTGTACATTGT
The DNA here is from genome assembly GCF_000442705.2 of Elaeis guineensis. Classification (NCBI taxonomy): domain Eukaryota; kingdom Viridiplantae; phylum Streptophyta; class Magnoliopsida; order Arecales; family Arecaceae; genus Elaeis; species Elaeis guineensis. The sequence continues at coordinate 110,862,356 of NC_025997.2, read as the reverse complement.
ATCTATTTTATGGTAGTTTAAATAATTGGCTGTTATATAGTTTCCAAGGCTTCCAATGTTATCAATGTTAAGCATATTAGATATTAAACGTTATAACTTATTGTCAGCCTAACCACCGGACATTTGGATATATGTGGTCTTACTTTTGCTTTTTGGGAAGAGAAGGAGAAATCAAAAGTTGTTTTTCTTTTTTTTTTTTTCTAGCTTTTCTTTGAAGAATTTTTTTATTGTAGGAGTTCTTTTTACACTATGTTACAGAATATTTACTTGTAAAATACTTTTAATTATTTTTTTAATCGACATCAAATTTGCTCAGCTTGACCAGGATGCACAGGCACTATTAGCCATTCTTTACTTTTGTTGGATGATATGTGATGAAAATGATGAAAATTGTTTGATCTATTTAACCATTATTCTGTGCCAACATTTTTTTTTTAAGTTATATAAACTAAGGTATTGATCCAAAAATATCAAGATACTGACAATTGGTTCCCATGTCTAACTTACATAAAGAGCCAAGTTTAAAAAGTCATTAACTAGGCATATTGAAAAAGGTCAAAACATGATGGATGATATTTGTATACCAAAACGCACAAGGTCCGATTTTATAGTTATGCTTATACATCTAAGAATTCGAATAATAATTTTAGAGTTATTACTAAAAAGGATATCTTGTAATGCATGTATTGTCCAGATTACAAGGGAAGTTTCATATGTGCATCTTGATACACACACACACACAGGATTTTGGTACAATAATTTTTTATAATATTTTATTATAAAAATAATTAAGATATTATATATATTTTTAAAAAATATTTTATTATTTTTTAAAAATAATATTTTATAATTATTATTTCTTTCTTCTGCCTCTCTCTGCTCATGGTTTCTTTACACTCACCCACCCCGGCCCCCCACCCGCGGCTCCTCCACCCCCTGCCTACCCGTGGCTCCTCTATCCTCATCCTCTACCCCACTGGCCCCAACAGCTCCTCCACTCTCGATCTCCTCCATCTCTCCCAGCACTTGCAGCTCCTCCACTCTCACTATCCCCCCCCCACCCTAGCTCCTGCAATCACCCCCCCCATGCCTTCCCTCACAGCCCATGGCTTTTTTGTGCCACCACCCCCCTACAAACCCCCCTCCCCCAACACACACCCTCCCCCCTCTCCTAGCACCCACGGCTGCTCTATGCTAGGTCCGCCATTTATGGAGGCCCGTGGCTTCTCTACGTCACCACCCCACAATGCGCACCTACGATTATCCCCATTCCCACCCCTCCCCCTTTCTCTCATACTCGCGGCTTCTTCATGCCACCTCCGCCTTTGATGGCCAATGGAGAAGATTTTTTTAAAAAAAAATTAATTTAATTATGGCATGAATTAATTCTAATCTTTGAAATACTAGCCATCCATGTTGAGACTTCAACCACTTGAAATCCGAATGATCAATATTTAATCCGATCATCAAAAAAAGATAAATAATAAAAAAACTAAAATATTCTTTAGAGCTCCACACACACAGATACACACACATACGTATATATACATATATACATAAATATATATATATATGTATGTATATACATATACATACATATATATATATATATATATACACCCACACGCACATGCACGTACACACACATATATATAGCTATATGCGCATGCATATATGTATACACACGCGTGCGCACATACACACACAGATATATATATATATCTATACGTAAGTGCGCATATATATGGGTTGCCCAACCAATGGCGTGCCCCTACATGATGGGCCAGGGCTTCCAAGGCAGACATCAGGGTCAAATGGGGAACATTCCATATGCCCCAGTGAGCCATATGGAGAATATTCCGATTGGTGCAGTGTCACCTGGTTACTTTCATGAAGGCATGGTGGCACCAGAGATGTTTGCTCCTCCTACCAACCCCTACCAGCAACAGTACATGGCTGCCATGATGGAGCAGAGGATGATGATGAGTGGCCAAAGGAGCTATGGTGGATAGAGGAGGAGAAAAAGATTATAGTATTTCTCACTAAGAAATGAAGAGAATAGAGCTTTTTAGAGGAAGAGAACTTTAGCTTTGTTTGATATTCCTTGAACTCACTTGACACCAAATGGCTAAAGTATATCCTTTTATATAGGGAGTTTTAGAATCCTTTAATTAACTATCCTCTACACAAAATATCAAGAGTCATATTTATAAATGACACTTTGGTTTTATACATGGAGAGGAATTCTAAGTGTACTTCATAGAAAATACTAAAAGTCATTGCTAATAACAAGATAATATTAATACCTTCTCTTGAAATAAGGTCTCTTAGGAATACAAAAGATCTCTTTGACTAGCAAATAGCATCTCTTGATTCCATGCATAATTAAGTTTATTTATTTCCAACACCCCCCTTTAAACTTAATGATCTTCCATCTTTCATACCAAGTAGACCTTTGAATTTGTTGAAGAGATCAACTCCAAGTGGTTTAGTAAAAATATCTACAACTTGATCATGAGTCCTTACATAAGTAAGCTCCACATCTTTGTTCTTCATATGCTCTCGGATTGAAGTGAACATCTATATGTTTGCTCTTTTGATGATAGACCAGATTCTTCTTTCAAGCAATTGCTGACTTGCTATCAATATAAATTTGTGTAGCTTCATTTTGATCAAAATTAATCTCCTTTAGCAAGCTCCTTAGCCTTATTGTATGATTAACACATGAAGATGCCGTAATATATTCGGCTTCACAAGTTGAGAGAGTAACAATTGATTGCTTCTTTGACATCCATAAGAATGCCATATCACTTATGAAAAATATAAATCCAGAAGTACTTTTTCGGTCATCCAAGTCTCCACCCCAATCACTATCAGAATAGTCTTCAAGCTAAAAAATATTAGAATGAAAATAGAATAAGCCAAAGCTTAGAGTACCTTGAATATAATGTAGGATTCTCTTAGCCATCTTCCAATGAGATGATTTTGGTTTCTTCATGAATCGACTCATCAAACCAACACCATATAGTATGTCCGATCTTGTACATGTCAAGTACCTCAAACATCCTATCAAGCTTTTGTAGAGTGTAGAAACAATCACCTTGCCTTCATCATTCTTAGACAATTTTGCATCATAGTCCACTGGTGTGCTAATAAGATTGCAATCTTCCATCTTGAACCTTTTAACCACTTCCTTTATATAGTGCTCTTGAGAAAGAAAAATTTTAATTTCCAACTGATTCACCTATAAGCCAAGAAAATAGAACATAAGTCCCATGTCAATCATTTCAAACTCTTTCGCCATTGCTTGCTTGAATCCTTTGATCAATTGTGTAGAAATGTCAATGAAGATAAGATCATCAACATACAATGAGATAAATAATATATTTCCATCCTTCCCTTTGACATAGAGAACTTGTTCATAGGGGCATTGAACAAAGTCATTAGCTTTGAAATATGCATCAATTCTTGAGTTTCAAGCTTTAGGTGCTTGCTTCAAACTGTAAAGCATCTTTTTTAATTTCAATACTTTATCTTCTTGCCCACTTTTGACATAACATTTGGGTTGCTCAATGTACACTTTTTCATTTAAGTAGCCATTAAGAAAGGCTAATTTGACATCAAGTTGAAAAATCTTTCATTTATTTTGAGCCGCCAAAAAAATCACCAAGTGAATGGTCTCCATTTGAGCAATGGGAGCAAAGACCTCCTCATAGTCAATCCCGGCCTTTTGCTTGTAGCCTTTGGCCACAAGTCGTACTTTGTATTTCTCCACTTCACCTTGCGCATTCTTCTTGACTTTATAAATCCACTTTACTTTAATGGTTCAAGCCCTCTTGGTAGAGAAGTGAGCTCCCATATCTCATTCTTCTCTATGACTTTTATCTCTTCATTCATGGCTTTCCTTCACTTCTTATCTTTGATAGCATCTTCAAAAGAAATTATTGCTTCATTAGCAAAAAGATAAATAAGATTTAAGAGAGTTGTCACCTCATATAAATCTTGAATGCTCTATGTCTTTAGTGGTATTGAACCATCTTCATCCGATGAAGTAGGAGATGAAGGTGGTATTGACTCTTTAGTTTGCTCCTTGATTTGCTCTTCATCTTGTATCATCACCATGTTAGTGCTCTAATTTCAAATGCCGTCTTCTTGAAACTCCACATCTCGGCTTACAATGACTTTCTTCTCCTTTGGTTCATCGAGTTTGTAGGCTTTGGGTTATGTATCATAGCCGATGAAGATGCATGACAAGCTTTTGTCATCTAACTTCTCCTTTGATCTGAAATATGTGCATAAGCTATGCACCCAAATACCTTCAAATGAGAGATATCGGACCTGTAACCACTCCATGCTTCTTATGGTGTTACCCCTTTCAAGTTCTTTGTAGGGCATTTATTAAGCAAATAGATTGCACAATTGATGGCCTCGCCCCAAAACTCCTTCGGCATCACCTTTGTTTTAAGCATGCTTCGGACTATGTCAAGTATAGTCCGATTTTTCCTTTCCACGATGTCATTTTGTTGAGATAAGTATGATGCGATCAAGGATCTCCAAATGCCATGAGATTTATAAAAAATTTCAAACTCTTTGGATGTAAATTCTCCTCCATGATCTGACTGTAACTCCTTAATGGTATAGCCACTTTGATTCTCCACTAAAGCTTTAAACTCCTTGAAAGCTTAAAATGCTTTTGACTTCTCCTTTAAGAGATATCCACATATTTTTTTATTGAAATCATCAATAAAAGATAGAAAATAATGACAACTTCCAAATGAGCTTGGAGTGATCAGTCCTCAAATGTTGGTATGGATAAGTTGAAGTGGTGTTTTTGCTTTGTTGTAAGACTCTTTTGGAAAGCTTCTCCTTGGATGTTTGTCAAGAATACACCCCTCACATATATTATTAGGAGCATCAATATAGGATAGCCCCATCACCATTCTCTTAATTGAAAGAAGTTTTAGAGCACCAAAGTTTATATCAATATAAGAATTTGAAGTATTAACGATAGTATTAGCGATGAAAAACAAGCCATCGCTAATAATAGTCTTTAACCATCACAAAAATGACCTAAAAAATTAGTCATCGCTACTACTATTAGTGACGAAATTTTGACAATTAGAGATGGCAAAAGCCATTGCTAGTAAATTTAAATTTTTTTAAAAAAATTAATTATAATTATAATTAAATTAATTAATTATCGACTGCTATTAGCGATAGAATGAATTATCGTCGCTAATAATTTAAAAAAAAAATTATTTAAAAAATTATAAAAAAAATATTTAATAATATTAGTGACTATGATTAGTTTTTAGAGATGGAGGGTTGCCGTCGCTAATACATATACCGATGGCATTAGTGATAACTACTTTTGCTGTTGCTAATAGTCCACCAAAAATAAATCAAAAAAAAAAACTTTCGTGCTCATCCCCTCCCCTTCCCGTGATTCCCCTGTCATCGGTGCCTCCTCCTTCCTCGGCTTCCCCCCCATTGGTGCCTCCTTCTCGATGGTTCCCCTCCTCCTCGGTGCCTTCTCGACGATTCCCCCCCTCTTCGGTGCCTCCTTCCTGGCGGTTCCCTTATCCCTATGCTCTAGTGTTCCGTGGCCCCAAGCTCGCGCTTCGGCCATGCCCACGACCACCCCAACCCAACCAGCCCCGACCTCACCACCCCAACCCCACCGGCCTAACCCTGCGGCCCCTACCCCATCGACCCCAGCCCGTGGCCCCAACCCTGTGGCCCCTACCCCAACTGCTCGACCCTATGGCCTCGACCCGTGCTGCCTTCCCGTGGCCCCGTCCCCACCCCCTTGTCTTTGCGGCTACATCCTCGAGCCGGCGTCCCATCCCCCAGTGCCTCAGTCTCGTTCTCCCCCTCCCTAGCGCCTCCTTCCTAGCGGTTCACCCCTCCCTATGCTCCAACATCCCACGGCCTCAAGATTACACTTCGGCCATGCCCGCCGCCGCCCCGACCCCGCCAGCCCCAACCTCACCGCCCCAGCCCGACCCCATGGCCCCAGTCGTGCCACCCCCAACCCACAGCCTCAACCTTGCAGCCCTTGCCCCGTTGGGCCAACCCCACGGCCCGGACCTGCGCTGCCTTCCCACGGCCCTATCCCCATGCCCTCGTCTCCACAGCTGCATCCTCAAGCCAGTGTCCCATCCCCAAGCTGGTGTCCCATCCCCAAGCCATCTCCTCACGCCTCAGTCCCTGCGTGCCAGCCCGCACCTCGATCCCTATGCGCCAGCCCACCTTCTAATGTGAGTATTAGCGATGGTGTTAACGACGACTAATGCCGCCACTAGAAGTTAATTTTTTATTTAAATTATATTAATTAAGTATAATTATGTATTAAAAACTAATTAATTAAATATTAATTTAATTGATTTATTAATTTAATTAATTAGTTAAATATTTAATTAATTAATTAGAAGTATGAAACTTGGATCTCGGTATGCAGAGTGCTCAGACCAAGGGAAGGTGTCGGGCAGCATTGCAAACATGAGGTCAGAATGTGCCCTGCGAGCTCGGGCCTCGAGTCCCAGCTGGCATCAAAGACATTAAGCCCCCACACGCCCTGTGCGCTCAGGCCAAAGGGAGGTGCCAATCAGCATTACGAACACGGAGCCGGGGTGTGCCCTACACGCTCAGGTCTTGAGTCCCAACTGGTGTCCAAGGCATCCAGCCCTTACACGCCCTGCACGTGCAAGCCGATGGAAGGTGCCGGGTAGCATTGCAAATATGAGGCCAGGGCATGCCCTGCGCACTCAGGCCTCGAGTCCCAATCGGTGTCCAGGGCATCCAGTCCTTGCGCAAGGATCGAGTGCATATTCTACGACATCCCATAATTAGATGTTAATTTAAATAATTAATTAGATATTAATTTAAAATATATATATATTACATGGAACTATAAACCTATCTTTTGATTAATGTATATATTCTACTGCATCTGTATATTTTTATATTTTTATACGAGCGAAAGAATTATGTATATTGATCAATTAATTATCTAGTATGGACAGTTTGGATAATACAAGTAATTCTATAGATCATTACAATAATCAAATAGTATGCTGAAGGTTCGAAAAAAATTTTGGATAGTATTTTTTTTAGTTCTCTCCACACATCTTCAGCTGTGTGGAGAGAACTATGGAGAAATGCTGCTAAAATTTTTTTTAGCCCATGTTGCATATTGTTTGATTACTGTAATTGATCTATAGAATTAATATATTTTCTGAATGGGATAGGATCTTCTTTACTTATTAGTTGATAATAGGATGCATTTACTATGCAAGCCATTTTGAATGATAAAATAATTAATTACAGTAGTCTTGTATTTATGTATATGTAGAATTTTTAGATAGTGTGCCATGGACCGTAGTTGGATGGACCGTTAAGTAATCGACGAGATGATTTCTGCTGAATATAAGGAGGGTGTAGAGTACTTTTATAATTTTGCATTTTAAAATGCAGCACTCTTACATCAAGGATGGGCTCATTGCCTTTGTAACAGATGTGGCAATATAGAAATATTTGATATAGATACAATTACTATCCATTTGTATAAGAGTAGATTTATACCCAACTACAATCATTGGTACTTGCATGGGGAGATGTGAAAAAAAGTTGTAAGGGATAGAAATGAGAAGGATAGGAACACAGATAAAATGGTAGTATGGTTATGGATGTGGCTGATCTTGAATTTAACTGGGATGTAGAGATCGATCCAGAAGCTAGCAATGGTGATTTCTATCGTATACTGAAAGATGCTGATGAACCACTGTGGTCGGGATATGAAACACATACTGTATTATCAGCTATATCAGAGTTGTTGAACTTTAAGGCTGAATTTAATATGACGATCAATTATTATGATAGGATGGTAGCAATACTAAAGAAATTGCTATCGAAGGATGAGAAGCTTGTTAGGAGCTTCTATTCTTCAAAGAAAATGGTGAAAGGGTTGGGCATGAGATATAAAAAGATAGATGCATGCGGTAATGATTGCATACTTTTCTACAAGGAGGATCAACTGAAGAGTTCATATGACGTATGCGGTGAAAGTCAATTTAAATCGAGGCAAGAGGGTAGGAATCAGAAAGACATATCATATAAAGTTCTTTGATACCTTTTCCTCACTCCTAGACTTTGGAGGCTCTACTTATCTAAGAGTACTGCTGGACAGATGAGATGGCCTAAAAAAAAAATTTGCAAGCACTCTGATATGATGAGTCATCCATCGGATAGCAAGGCATGAAAGCAATTTGATGCTTGCCATCCTTTATTTGCTCAGGAATCACATAATATCTGACTGGGTCTATCTATGGATGGTTTTACACCGTTCAGTCATGCAGTGGCCTCTTATTCATGTTGGCCAGTCTTTATTACTCCATATAATCTTTCATCTGGGATGCGTATAAAAGGACATAACATCTTTCTTATATTAGTCATTCCTGAACTATGACATCTTGGTAGAAATATTGATGTATATCTAAAGTCTCTTGTTGATGAGCTGAAATTCTTATGGTTCGATAGTATATGTACTTTTGATGCATCGAAAAAATAAAATTTTGTAATGAAGATTGCATTGATGTGGACCATTAATAATTTTTCTGCTTATGGAATGCTGTCAGGATGGAGCACTCATTTTAGCTTGAGTATGATCGTAAGCCCTGCTAATTCGATTATCATCGTAATTCCTCCCTAAGCATCATCCTTTTCGCAAGCAACGAAACAGTTTCAGTAAGAATAAGATGGAGAAGGACTGTGCACCCTGCACCTCAATGGTATGAAAGTATTTCAAAGGGTATCCCAACTGGATGAGACCAGTTTGGTATGCTATTTGACAAGCAGAAGCCTCAAGAGTTTGGTAGAACTTATAACTAGGTGAAGTGAAGCATCTTCTGAGAAATACCATACTAGTCCATCAATTTGATCTATTATAATCTTGACGTTATGCATATTGAGAAAAATGTATTCAATAATATTTTCTACACTATTATGGATGTCAATGGCAAGATGAAGGATAATCCCAAGGCTCGAGCAGATATGAAGAACATATACAAGCATCCTCTATTAGAGCTAGTTGAGGTGTCACCTAAGAAATTTTTGAAGCCAAAAGCATCTTATACCTTAACAAGAGAGCAGCTAAAGGATGTTTATGAATGGTATAAAAGTTTTAAATTTTTATATGATTATGCAAGTAATCTAGCTTGGTGCGTCAATGTCAAATATTGCAGGTTCTATGGGCTGAAGAGCCATGACTGCCATATCTTCATGCAACGATTACTCCTATTGGCTTTGCTTGATCTCCTTTCTAACTCTATATGAAGTTCTTTGACCGAGCTTAGCCTTTTCTTTAGAGATATTTATGCTACCGAACTATCCACCGACCATATCTCCAGTCTTGAGGGTAGTAGTATAGAGATCATATGCAAGTTGGAAAAGATATTCCCTCCTAGCTTCTTCGACTCCATGGAGCATCTCGTGATTCAAGTGGGCCGAAATGATGATGGTGGTGGTGAGGGTTCAGAGCAGGAGATATCAATATTTGCCTATTCCACTTGTGAATTTGGGCATGAGGTTTGTCGAGTTTTCTCCGATACTGAACTTTGAACTTTGATATGCAGAGACATATGTTTTGATAAACTACGAGAAGATCGATCCATATGTCCTGTAAGTGTCCATCATAATCCTAACTTTTTAATCACTTATTCAACATACTTATCTTATGCATGTTTAGGCAATATGATGAGATGCTAAGATGGGACAATCCAAGGATAAGTGATGAAAAAATATTCACACGATGCTCACAGAACTTTGCATGTTGGTTCCATCTATTGGTAAGCATCCATTGTCATTTTATATGTTTTAATTTTTTTTAATTTATTATTTTTATAATATGCAGGTCATGCAAGGGGGAGAATCCATACCAAAGAAGCTGGGACCATTAGGTTACGGGCCAACAAAATACGTGACATGCTATAATGGCTGTAATGTAAACAGTTTCAAATTTCACACCCAACAATATGAAAATCATAAAAGCACAATGAACAATGGTGTATGTGTAAAGGGTAGCTAGTGGGAAGAGGTGGAGAGTGACTCCTATGGAATCCTCGAAGAAGTGATCAAGATGACCTATATCGAAGGTAATAGTGTCATTCTATTTAAGTGCCAATGGTTCGATAACAACAATGGTATGAAGATTGATCCACAGCATGAGCTTATCGAAATCAAATATGGATCAAAAGCATACGTCAATGAGCCATTTGTGCTAACTCAATAAGCTGCTCAAGTGTATTATACTCTTTTTCCATCAAGGGAGAGAGAAAAAAAAAGATTGGTGGGCTGTATATCCAGTTAAATCTCGAGCCATTCATTATGCGCTCAAAGAAGAAGAAGAGTCCTAATTTTTAGAATGCTTTCATGAGGATGAAACATTAGGATTTCATCAGTCTTCAATAGATGTCGAGTTGGATGCTCCAAAAATTTTCGTATATGATGGCCAATATAAGAAGGTAGACCCAACTGATTTTATTCTAAAAGACAATCCTATCCAAGAAGAGGAAGAAGTGGAAGAGTTGGAAGAAGAGGAAAAACTATAAGAAGAGAAAAAATCAAAAAAAAAATCTGAAGGGTTCCAAACATCTGAAGAGGTCGATGAGTAGTGCTATGTATATAATCTTTGAATCATTTTAATTATTTATCTTGTATTATTTTAAATCTTATATTGCTATCCATAATTATATAATTAATTTGATGAATCTATTTATTTTTATTTTTAGAGATTATACATCATGTCTTCCAAAGGCTGGAGCCGTGCCAGCCGAGGAGAGAGCTCTTGAAGAGAGAGCGATCATACGGCCAACTCATATGATTCTGCACCTTTCACACCAGACGGTAAACTCTAACACTTTAGATATTCTCATTTATATTATTTTATCCTTTGCTAACTAATATAATATTCTTTATATTAAATATTTTGCATTCAGATTTAGACGACAAGGGGTCACTAGTGACCCCACAGTCACATGCAGTAGCGACCGGCTCCCAGACACAAAGTCTGAAAGAATTATGCCCTACAAGCTAATCACATATGGGATGCGATAGGGTGTATTTTGTAATTTATCTTCCAAACTCATATAATTGATATTTATTTTAATAAAATAGATATTTTTGATTCATTATATGCTGCATCTTGTTGTTCTTAAGATTATAATGAACCCCATAGGTCCAGACAATAATTTTAGGACCATGATGAGATCACATCAGTGAGATCTGAATCTTTAATAGTCCTAATCTAAAATATTTTTAGTCATTGGTACATTGAGTCGGAGATCAATGATACTGATAAGACTGGCATATCTTATGTATACTCAGAAATGAAGATGGTTGATCTCACAACCACTTGTGTGGTAATACTAATATAAGGATATGGATGCTCATTAGAGAATGAGTTCACTGAATTAACCTACGAGAGAATATTAGATGGAGTCTTATTTATATGTCAACTAATGACTCTCTAGTGGGAGCTGTGTAAGTGATCCTTAGACCTGAGGTCACTATGGTACCTTGTGTACATGAATTCATATTTTAGTTCACTATCTAGTTTAGTTCTTTGATCCTTGTGTGGGGTGTTCTGAATATGATGAAGTGTGCATGAAATTTGTGAGTGATCAATAAGGGATCAGTTACTCCTAATAAGGGGAGCGAACATCCTATATGATCTTATAGGACAATGATTCTGAAAGTCTTTGGCCAAAGCAGGATGATAATTAGAAAAAATTTTTTAATATATCATCAACTGAATCATCACCTTCAGATCGAGATACATAAAGATAAGTGATTGAGTTTGACATATTTTCATGTCCATAGCTCATCTGGAATGTTGTTTGACTGAAGGATTGAATTACACTGAAACTTACCACTGAAGGATATTTTGATAATTTTTTATTAAAATTTTAAATCTTTCAGATAGTCATAACATATTGCTAGATGTCGATCTAGACTTGTGGATTTATCAAAATTAAAAAAAATTAATTTTAGAGTCAATTTGGAAGAGTCCAAGTTGATTGAGACTCTTCGGGTGACCTAATCTCATCGGATTAGGATTACGTCGAAAGTCTTGATCCACTGCTGGCTAGATTTGAAACTCAATGGGTCACACACTTTGAGATTTGGCTTTAATTTGATCTAATTAGAATTTAATATAAATTTTATAGGTTAATTTGATATGCTAGCATATTCTATTAACCCAAATTCCCAAATTAGTTTAGATCAAAGTGTTTGAGCTAACCTAGACCAGTTGGCTTTGACCTAATGGGATTGGGTCAATTTGGATTGGATCTTTATCCAACTTGAAAGAGTTTCAAGTGAAGAAGGAGTTTTCTATGCAAACAAGAACCTACAGCAAAAATAAATACCGCCCCCTTTATTTTAGGCATGTGAAAGGAAGAGTCCTTCTTAATGAGGACTCTTAATTTTCTATGCGTTATCTTAAATTTCTGACCAAAAATCCTATGTTTTGATGCCAAAATTTATTGAACTTTTTATGGAACATAGAAGACTAAGAGTCTTTATGCTTCAAGTAATTAGATTATCAAAAATTTACTCGATGAATTTATTTGGCATGTAGGAAGTTGGAGCACCAAAGGTTGGCACCCCTTCATCCCATGTGACATCCCCTGGTCCCCTATTTATAGGGGATGCCCCACATGGCTTCTTATAATGATTTTTGATTGAAACCAAGAATAGGGATGTGGTAAACATAAAAAAAATTCTAAAAAAAATTTGAAGAAAAAAAGAAAGAATTTTGAGTGGCAAAAGTTGCTACAAGGGTGGTGAGATTTTCAACAAGTGTTGCTTGAGTACCCTAGGATTTGATTTTTCATGTGTTGGAGCCAAAAATTAAATCCTAGATTGTATGACATATGAAATGTATCTTCTTGGCATCATTCTGATGGTGAGATCAAAAGCAACTGGACTTTAGTATGATCATGATGCAAGTTCGAAGCCGACAGTATTCTTGAGAAAACAAGGCTGCGGCAGCGCACCGATTGGGAAGGACTTCAGCCAACTTCCATGTGGATCACTATTGAAGGACTTCTACCTTAGGATCTTGTAGAAAACATCAATGTACTACTTTTTCATATTGGTTAAAGTATAATTTTCTATCTCTTTGCATGCTTGAATTTGCTTTGATCGTGATCGACAAAGTGATTCTAGGATTTTGGGTTCAGCTTGATAGTTTTATTTGATAAAGCTATTGATTTATTTATTTTAAATTTTTTAAAAATTATTTTTTACTACATAATCAAAGTCCAACAATGATATCTGAGCCATCTTTGTCTGATTCAATCAAACAAGTGTAATAATTGTGCATAGAATCATTCTTATGCATATCTTGCTAAAAAATTTTGCATTGCTTTATAGCATCAATCCTTTAAACTCAAAAATTATTTTTGACTTTATATATACCATAATATTTAATTTTAGTTATTAAATTATTAATTTATGATAATTTTGAAATTTGTATTATCATGGTTGTTTGATGCTCAAATTGATGCATTGTTAAGGGTGTAAAGCATACCTAATATGATTAGAGTTTGCTATTTTTTCTTCAATATGCTTGATATATATTTTGATATCTATTGCACCCTTATATAATTTTAGCATGTCATATGATTGCTACTTAGAATAGTAGAAATATGTCAAGTTGCATAATTTGTAGTATACATTTTATGTGGTTGTAGTTAGGATATGTCGAGATCAGTTTAAAGTCCCTCATCAAATTATATTAAGTTGTAATGTCGAGATTCACTTTTTAATCAAAAATTGAATTCTTAAGATCAATTGGTGTCGAAGAAAGTGTGATAGGTGGTTTTCTAATTTGGTCCGTATGCTGGCCTGGCCAACTTTCTTGGTGTTTAGAAAAGCTACGGGGAGCCTCCCACCTACTTACATGTCCATTTTGGTCTTGTTGATTTTCGAACTTAGATTGATTAGTGATGTAGACATTACAAGAGTTTTTCTTTAAACTTGATCGATAGAGTATGTCAAAATCTTAGTGAGCTTGTTGTGCTATCCATAAGGCTTACTATAGAAACTGACATGATATTGATCAAGTGCATATTGATGCTTATAGTATATTTGAATAGTATTGCTTTGTTGTGCTATCCACAAGGATAGCATTGTTCAAATATGACCATATAGGATTGAAGGGTCAACTTAACACCTGCCTAGCATGAAGTGCCATCAACAAGTGGAATGTGGTCTAGGCTTGCACTACCAGCTGCAAAGGGTGAAGAAGAATCCTCATCAAGGCAGGCAATAGAAATTTAAGTTAGTTCCTTACCTACATCACAGAGTACACAAGAACAGAGAATCAAGAAGAAGAGAGAAAGATCACCGGCTAAGCTGAAGGGGAACTCTAGATATCCAAGATGTAAGTCTTCATGACAAACAAAAGTCTTGGTGCTAGAAGATACAAGGGACATAAAATAGAAGTTTGTAACCAGTCATTAAAAATCTAGAAAGACAAAATCAAGGCAGCAAAATGTCCAGAAAACTAAAGGAGGTATGGAGAGCAATTCTTATTGGAAATTGTATCCGAAAGTCAATCGTCAATCTGTTGACAGTTGTGCTAATCATTATAATTATATATAAATTATTAAATTAATAAATATTATTTTGATTTTCTCATCACTTTGTGTACATCTTATTTAAACTCCTATTTTGTGATGAAGTCCTTTGGACTATTTGAATCGATATAGGAGGATATATCATTTAGTTCTTAAATTCTAGTTCACGGCTAAATGATATGCTATAATTAGGATGATAGCTATATCAAGTATAGGTCATTGTGTGCCATGTGCGTTGGTTATCCTCTTAATCAAGAAGTGTAGAGATACTGGTATGATATGTAAGTGAGATGTAGAAGTACATCTCACTAAATATGATTAACTACTGAGCATTCTGCTGTCAAGAGTAGCTTGTGAAGGATATGGATATAAATATCTCTCCGATCTGAAATCACTACGATGACTTGCAAGTAACTCACTGTGCTTTCATGCTAGACACAGTTAAGTACTTGCGAAGTTGATGTGTAAGTCAAGATAAAATTGATCCCTCTGAATAAGTAAGAGTTAATATATAAAAAGTAATTCCAATCGATCAACAATCTCCAACTCAAGCTGAAGGAGAATGTGTGAAAAAAGCTAGCATGCCAGTTACTATATACAATGGATCAAGCTTAGTGAACCCTACTGGTAATACATCTCTATCTCATGATAATTATTTTTCTCAACACAAGCTTTGTTTGATTACTTATGATGCTCAACATAAGAGGGAGAGTGATGCCCCATTAAATCCCATGGGGGGCTGGGAAGCTGTCAAGGGGAGGGTTGATTAATAAAGGATCAGGTGGTCCATCCTCACTATACAAATGAAGATTATAGTCTAGAATTGCTAGGGGGCGGCCAAGCCATCATTTGCAAGTTATGCCAAAACTTTGTTACATCTGCATAAGCAGTATATAATAGATTTTATGGAAACTAGACTTGCTAAACTGCGCTTCCTAAATTCACCTGACTGATGAGCTGCATTGGCACGTATATATGGTGCCGACAGTGGGATTTTCAGGAGGTATTACGGTAGCTTGGAAGAAGGAGCAAGGAGATGTGCACTTCACTCATTCTGATGGTCAGGGGGTCTTTTGAATAATTGTCCCTTCTTCTAGATTGGCTTGGCTATCGAGGATAGTCTACACTAACCCGAATGGACCCCAACGATGATGACTTTAGCAAGAGGTTAGTGCAACACAAACAATAAGCCTTCCCATGATTTTAATAGGGGATTTTAATTGCATAACGAGCATTGAAGAAAAGAGAGAGGGTAAACCCTTTTACGTAGAGATATAAGGGAGTTTCAGGGCTTCCTTTATCACTCTGGGGTATTCAGGTCCCGATTCATATGATGTAATAATAGATTGGGATTATCAAGGATGTGGGAAAGGTTGGATAGAGCTATTTCAATCGATGCTTGATTGGATGTCTTCCCTGAATCAAAGGTTATGCATTTAGCCAGGTTTGCATCTGCTCACTATCCTCTTCTGCTATCGATTTTCAATAGAAGAAATAGAAGGCCTCTACCACCCTGGTTTGAAAAATTTTGGCTTTCACATGAGGGAGTTGCTAATGTTATAAAGTAAGCTTGGCATTGTAGAGGACATCCTTCCCCCAGAGTTAAACTCACATTCTCACAATCCTTTCGAGTAATTTATACTAACAAAGCACTAAAGCAATGGAACAAACTCTCAATATGGGGAATATCTTTTGAAGAGGGCAGACATTATATGATTAGATCATTAATCTTGAATCTAAAGAAGTGGATGGAGGACTTAGTAACAAAGACCATTGGACTCCTATCATTTCTTTGGCAATACAAGAAAAATCTGCATATGTAGGAACTCTTTCGGAGATGAAAATCCAAGATTGTATGGCTAAAGGAAGGTGATGTCCATACAATATTCTTCCACAGGTCCATTATTCTAAGAAGAAGAAGAAATAAAACATCTTCTTTGATGGACGAATGGGGGTATGCTGTGGAGGATGAACATACTATCAAACAAATGGTGATATAGCACATACTTCATAGATGGATTGAGGACCCAAAAATTCAACCGATGCTTCAGCCATTGTTTATGCTTCTATTTCAATAGAACAAAATGAAAATCTTATTAGAGTAGTCTCAGTAGAGGAAATAGAGGAGGCTACTAAGGACATAAATTTGAATAAAGCCCTAAGTCCAGATGGCTTCTCTCCCTTCTTTCAAGAATTCTGTTTCTTAATTAGAAAAGAAGTCATTGATGCTACCTAACATTTTTTTAAAAAAAAAAAAACTTACTGTCTGCTGGACTCTGGGTTACAAACAATTGGAGACTTTAGGACTATAAGCTTATGTAGTACCATCTATAAAAGTTACTACTAAAATTCTTGCAGCTAGACTCTAGCCTATTCTTCCTACCATCATTTTTGAGGAATAGGGAGCTTTCACACAAGGTAGAGACATTGCAGAGAATATTTTATTAGCCCCAGAAGTACCAAGAAATATTGCACCCTTTTTGATGAATGCCCCTGCAGCTACTAGGAGTTTAATGATGCTGAAGCTAGACAAGAAAAAGGCATGTGATCGCATACATTTGGCCCTTTCTTTTTAATCTTCTAAGGCATTATGGTTTTTCATAATTCTCATCAATGGAACAATCACAGGTTGGTTTGCACCTGCATGAGGCCTCAAGCAGGAAGGTCCCTCATCACCTTATTTGTTTATTTTATGTTCTTAACTCTCGTCAATCTTGATGCACTGTATGATTCATT